>NW_024884586.1:16393360-16550910 GCF_019232065.1 Centrocercus urophasianus | reverse complement strand
GCACTACTTTCAGTGTGGCCCTCACACTATCAGTTTCAAATGGGGAATGATGACTTAATTTTCTACTTTAGAAACCAACATGATTAAGTCAGCAAATCAAAAGAGAATTTTAAATACATAAACCTTAATATCTTAATTTCCTCTTTCATTCTCCTTTGGCCTATTTTTCCCCTCAGTAAGCGATTTACATATCACCCTTTCCATCCCCTGCCTACTGCTTCTCAATATCTCTCTTTAAATTCTCCAACCACTGTAATCTTCTGGTCTCAGACTTCTCTTCTAGTGACTCCACAAAGATGTCACTCCTGAAAACACCCCAAATATTATGTGACAGAAGGGAAACCAACATTCTCCACCCTGTCTTCTTGTACTGCTTTGTGAATAACTGGCATATAAGCGTGTGCTTTCAGTTAAAATCCTTCTTCAGCTCCCACAAAGCTGAGATATTCTGTAGTGGCCTCTCACAACCACCCTAATAAATACTCAGGATCTCTCTTAGATATCTAACAAGCAGAAATCAGGATTGCTTTGCAAAAATTTCACAATTTTAATGAATCTGTAAATTTCTCTTCCTTCTGTTTTTCCCCCTTGTTCCATCGTTTGCTTTTCCCTGTAGATTTTATAAGATAGAATACTTCCAGACTGTTTTGAATGTGCTAAGTCTCTGTACTGCACACAGGAATTTATGTCCCTCTCCCATATGAGCTGGCCGGTACAGCTGTCAGAGATACTGCTTGCTTCTAGAGCTGAAGCAAACAGTTTACTCCCACGCAGACCTGCCCATTTTCTTCCACACTCACACACACACACACACACACACACACACACACACACACACACAGAGCTTCATTTACTTCTTCTACCACACAGACACCTGGCCTAATCAACAACACAGTCCAGATGCCTCAGTTTGCAAGGAACATTCGATGAATAAAAAGAATGAAAATTGCAGGCCTTTTTGAGTTACCCCCCAGGATGAGCTAAGCCTTGGCTGTCAGAAATGTTTCCCATGCCAGAATTTCATAGAGATATTTATTTTTACCAGGCATATTGGACTTTTTTTGTTTGGCATGAGAGATCCTGCAAACTCTGCCAGAAATGGCTGTTTTTCTTCTCTGCATCATTAGTGAGGCAGCATTCCAGCTTAGAAGGGTCACTCGCTTGGTACTTAAGTATTTTTGAAGATGTCCTTTCCTTCTTGAAGAGATAATGGGAACAAAAGCTGAAGGAGAGTCTGTCCCCATCTTGACATTACAAAAACACAACAAAAACAGATTTGCTTGCTAACACTGAGCTCAAAAACAACCAGAGTTTGGCCAATGTATTTGCTAGACATTGCAACTATGGCATATGACTTACAACTACCCTTGATTTTAAAATGAAGATCCAGCCTCAATAAGTCACAGAGCCTGTCACAATCATGTTCCCTCCTCACACACAGATCACCTACAATTTAGAACTACTCCCATGACTGAGGGGTAGAATAACGTTCCTTGTGTTTTTTTCCCCCCCATAAGAACTTATATTTTGAATGTAATGATCTGTGAACTCAAGATTTATCCACAGGTGAACATGAAGTTTATTGACATATAGACTTCAAAATTAGATCAGACCTGTGGTTTCTTTCCTTTCATTCATCATTTAAAAGGGGCAAAATAAAACCTCTCTGCAACCCAGATTGCAATGTAGGTAAGCAATAATAAAGAAGAAATTAATTATGATTGTACAGTATTCACAGTATGGTTTCCTGCATGCTTATGAGACCTAACCAGTTAAGTAAGTGTACACTCGACTTCAGAGTTCCAGATACAATTACAAGTGCCAAATTAAAGTCCATTAATGGTACAAATGATGGCTTCTTAAGAGAGCTGCTGCTGTCATCAAGTCCTATCATTAGCTGGGAAATACTCATTTCCAAACTTCATTCTGTGGCAGATGCTAGCAGAGAGAAACTTCATGAATCTCATTTCTCTAAAGCCTGTTGACCTTAAGAAACAATCTAGGTCCCATCTGTTTGCCCATGTTTTACCCACAGAAATAAATTAGTATTAATACTGAGTTATTAGAGGAAAAAAAAAAAGATTGCTTTGTTAAGCTATGCCTTTGGTTTGCTGCTTGTTAGTGAGGTAACAGTTCATCCAGTTTGGAAAGGCTCAGATCAAGATAAACATGGGGAGTACTGCAGCTTTCTCCGTGAATGTCTCAAGGAATCAACAATATGAAAACACAGATTTCCTCATATAATTTCACTGTAACTTTGGCTGACCTTCTGATTTAAGATAACCATATTCTTAGCATGCATTTAGAGAGTTTGATCATAGTTCATAAATACAATTACTAAATCAAAAATTTATTGGAGGCTTTCATGGTTTTGAAAGTGCCTCATAAATGAATCATCAGCTGTGGCACCATTGATTTTTTTAAAATGTCTTGCATAATAGAACAGTAATTCACAGCATTTCCAATTAATTACATGGAGAACAGCATGTGAAGTTTTTACTCCCCACTCATTCAGTTCACTCTCCACAAAACTTCTCTGCTATGGTGCTTGATATAATAGATCAAAAATTGACACTTGTTTGTCTCACCCAGTATCCGATTTGTTTTCCAGGTGTTCTTGGATAAACATTTTGTTATCCCACTAGTAATTTTGCTCATGTGCCCATTTTGTTAATCTACAGGCAAATGCATCAGAGGCCTCAAAAAATACAAAGCATCACTAAACACCCAAAAGCTAATTCCTGGGCAATATAAGTACTTAGCTAGTTCTTAAAACAGGACAATGCTACGGACACGCAAAAGATAAGCAAGAAAGGCTAGAGAGCTTTCTACTGTTTCTTGTAAAACTCACTTACACGCATAGAAGTCAGATGTGGGACAAGACTGAAGACTCCTCACAGCTTAGTTCTTAACACGTTGCAGTAGTAAGCCTTAAAGCAATACAGTCTCCAACTGCCTCCTTCAGAAAAAAAAAATAAAGGGAAAGTTATTCTTAAGTTTCCTGCCTCCGATACTTCTAGGGTTTAACATAATTACTTTAGCAGTAATTGTTATAATTCTAACCAAATTAAATATTTTGTCCCCAGAAAAAAAAAAATAATAATAATAGAAGCCAGACAAAATGACTCAGCCTGTTTCAAACGGGGGTATATCCTCTAGCATTTGATGCTTAATATCTAGTCCTGTTTATTATTCTATATAATAACCTCTCTGAAAGAGGGGCTGTTTCTCAGGAGAGCTTTGGCTAATAAAAATATTTCAGATCAACTTTGGTGGTATTTAGAATAATGAACATAAGACCAGAAAGGATTAAGCTACACAATTAATATAGCAGGCTCAAAGTACGTGGGAATGGAAGAGAATAGAAACATAATCTAAACTACATTGCTTAGAAACTTACAAAGCTGATACAGGAAACATTTTTCCTGTCCACGCATCAAAATTCACCAAAGAAATCATAGCATTAAAGAAAAATTTGAACTATACCACTGGTTATTTTCAAACTTGTGGCCACAAGGACTCTTTAATAATTACACTAGCCCAGTTTCGATTTCTGAAAGCCTACTTAAACCAGACTTTGAGGGGAGTTAAGCTAAATAAAATCCAGTGCTGGTAGACAAAACTTAGCAAATTTAGTTTAAAAAAATGCAATTTAAAAGATTCCAGGGTGGATGGTAATCCTGAGAGTCTACCGCATACTCTTGCCCTGAAGTGAGGACTGGACTCCTGATCATCTCCCAAGGGGTTGCTGACAGAGAAAACTGCTGTTTTCCACTATCATTCTCCCAGAAGGGCCTGAAAGAACATTAAATCCCTGCTAAAGGGTTCCTCTTCCCAGAGCAGCTATTAAGCAGATGCTTTCCACTGATCCAGAAAAGCCTTCTCAATTTAAAAGAGCTTTTTATTAAAAGGCAATACTCTTGAGTTCTAAGATTAATGTGAGGAAACAAAACATCCACGGCTAAACTGGCAGCATTCCTCCCTTTTCAGGTCACAAGTGTAAGAGACCAGGTAAGCCCTAGAGCTGATGTGTCATTTCACCTAATCCTGGCTGCAGCAAGTCCAGAAAGGAATTACAGTAAACAGGGAAGTCTATAAAAGGCTTCAGAAATGATGCCTTGTGTTTATGCAGTTTTCTTTGTGCTATTAATATTCAGGTGCTGTTACTACTGAAACTTGTTACTGCCACAAATGGGTTTGGAGTCCAAAAGGATTCCCTAAACTGGTTTAAAGAAAATAATGAAGTCCAATCCACAGAGATCAAGCAGTAACATAAAAAATCCCAGAAAAAAAAAAAGAAATATTATGGTGCATTATTTAAAACTGGACTTCAAAAGCCTCTTGTAAATGAGTGCTCCAGATAATAATCAAGGCAATTTTTTTTTTAATTATTATTATTATTTTTTTTTACAGAAATGGCTTAAGCAACAAAAAAGAAACAGCACACAATTTGTAGAATGGTTCCCACCAGCTCAAGAGATCGACAGTATAGAAAAGGCTTCTAAATTTGACTTTTCAGTATCAGTGAAACTTCCTGGCTGATGGTAAAAAAAACTGCTTGAAAACAAAGATTTTTACATTAACTTTGAAACTACAGGAACTATGCTATAAACCTGAAGGGGGGGGGTCTACCAAATTCTATTCCTCCTCTCCAGCAGTAGCCTAGGATGAAAGACCTTATCGTAAAGTGCCAGAAATGCTAAACTAGTTATGGAATAGACCTCACATTAGAAAAAATGCTTCCTGAAACCCAATTGGTCAAATATTGCTATGATGGATCACAATCCTACCACACATTGTGATATTTTTTTGCTATGCCTTTATAGGTAATAACATAACTTTGTATTTTCTCATTACAATACTATAATGCAATAAAATACACAGCAGTAATAGCAAGACAGCAAAGTCCTAAGTAGCAGCAAATAAGGATAAACCTAAGTGCAGCAGCCATGGTTACAGAATTAAACAAAAAAAGGTACTTATCTTTACAAGGCCTCAGCCACAAAGGGATCTCCAACAAGATCCACTCACCTTCACTGCCAACCCTTAAGTGAGGTCTGGGAATGGGTGGATCCTGGCTCCAGCCCTTCCCAGCACTCAGGTGCATCACATGCAGCTGAGCTCCCCTGGGTTGGCCCTGCTTTCCCCCCAGGTGTTCAATCACTGGTTCAAACTGTGACTTAGCATTTCTGCTACGCTCATTCTGTGTGAAAACATCTACTTCCCTTCTGGTGAATTCATGGTCTCAAGAATATTCTGCATCAATATGTTCTACAATCTGATTTTATCTGGTATCAACAATCTCCCTTCTTCAGATTTATGGCCTTTAAATACACTGACCTGAATGCACAAACTGCAAAACTGGATATGGAGAAGTTTTTAAATGAACTGTATTTTATCACAAACCCTTTTAGATAATGTTGTCATTTTCTATGTTATACCTGCTCTTTTTAACACAGTCTTATTTTCTATCTGATCACTCTTCACACTAAAGTATTTCATTGTTTCCTATGTTATTCTCACTACTCATCTTTTAAATATTTATATCTAATACGTATTAATTTAAAGACAGAGCAAGACAAAGAGAACAGAGTGACCCAGTCAGTCTGGTGGAAGGAATGTAAATAGGTTGGCTATAACATCCTAATTGCTCTTCTTTATCTATGGTTTTGACTGTGAGTAGAGGTTGAAGATGAGTTTCCAACAGCAACATTCAGCTTTTCCCCTCGAGTAAAAAGCAGCAGTAAAAGCAGGCTGTGTGCACATCTCTCTTAGCTGGCATGGAACTTTTTTCTTAAGAGTGTCTGGAATGATTCTATATTTTTTGTTTTAGGATAAAAACAATGTTGATAACATGGTGATGTTTACGTGATGTTGCTGCTAAACAGTGTTGTACAGAGCCAAGGCCATTCTCAGAGAAGAGAGCTCAAGGAGCTAGGAGGGAATAGGATTAAGACGTGACTTAAACTGGCCCAAGAGATATTCTATAACATATGATGTCATGCAGAAGGAGTTTTGAAGGGATGGGAGTTCATCTCGTGCTTTTGCACTGCATGAAGGGCTAGCTGGGCTTTGGTTGGGACGTGGTGAGCAATTTCTTGTGTATCACTTGTTATATACATTCATATATTTATATGTACATACATACATACATATAGTCATAACAATTATCCTTTTCCTTTCCTCTGTCTTAGTAAATAGTTCTACCTCAACCTGCAGGTTTTAGGGTTTTTTTTCCCCTCTTCTCTCTCCCATTCCATTGGGAAAGGGGGAAGTGTGCAAACGACCGCATGGTACTCAACCATCCGTTGGGTTAAACCACAATGATATCTAAGCATTTTACTTAATTTCTGTTGCTTTGTATTTGTCACTAAAAACACACAACAGTTCCCAGTCCCTCATTTGGAATTTCTGGGTTTACGCCCTGGGTTGGGATTTTTCTATTGCTGATGTGAGAAATTCCAAAAGTTTTCGGATATTTTGGCCCCACCAGCTTCTGGGGAAGGGGCACTCAGCAGGGCCGGGTCCTGTTGTGGAAAGGTATCTGCTTGGAAAAGGGCCATTCCCTGAGAAATTCCCAGATAAGCAGAATGAGCAGAAGGAAGTAGCTCAGGACCTTCTGCTACTTCCCACTTTCCTGTGAACAACGGGCAATGCCTGATGCTCCCCATTCCTTCCTCTCTAGAGCACCAGGGTTGCAAAACAAACACAGGAGCAGAGTGAGCATTACTGACAAGACCCATGTAACTGCACGGGGCCTGCTTTGTCACTGCTGGCCCTGCTCTCCGGGATAAAGTTGTTACACAATACCCTTCCATATCTTTATCGCCAAAGCCTTACTTTTCTCTTTATGTCGCTTTGTCTCTTCAGCCCTTTTCCCTCTGTTGAGTCGCCCAGCCTTGGAGCGCACAACCCACGCCGTCACTCACACCCTCCCTCAATGCCAGGCCGTCACATCTGCCGGGGATCCCTCCTCAGGACCAGGATGCCCCGCTCCTCCGCAGACCCTTCCCTCGAGGTCTCTCCATTCCCGCCTCTCGCAGCCTCGCGTCGAGGCTGGCCGCGCCCGGCTCCGCGGTGCAGCTTTGGGGCCGGAACCCCGGCGGCGTGAGGGCGCGTTCCCAGCCGGGGAGAGCGGAGGAGCAACGCCGGGCCTGGGAGCCGGGAGCGTCAGGCGCCTTGGAAACGGACGGAAGCCCGGAGGAGGCGGCGGCGGCGGCGGCGGCAGCAGGATGCTGAGCCCCGAGCGGCTGCCCGGGCCCGAGTACCTAGGTGAGGAGCGGGGCAGCCCAGGCCCCCGGCTGCCGTCCGGCGTCAGAAGGGCTCGATGGGGCGAGCAGCGTGCCGGCATCAGGGCCGCGTCGTGGCGGAGCGGGTGGGGGGAGCTCGGTGCCCGGCCTCAGCTCGGCCGGGGAGCGGCACCGCCGGGCAGGGTCTCCCTGAGGGGGCTGCTGTCTCAACTGATGGCCTGAGGAGAGCGTCAGAACGGGTGCTGCTCTTCGGCTGCGAGGGGGTCGGAAGGTGGGCTTTTTCTCTGAAATAAAGGTATTGTTTCCCGCTGATCTCTTTACGCCACATAAGATAAAAACCTTTGATCTTACAAAGCAGCCGCTCCCCTGTGGGCTGCATCCCTTTGCTACGCCTTCCAGTGAACTAAAGGGCGAAATGATGAGGTGCTATTGTGTCAAGTGAAAGATAATTATGAAGGAAAGAAATCAATGTGACGTCACTTAATTGCTAAAGAGGAGATGAACTGCAAGCTGTGAGCATTTGGAGTGTGTTCAAATCAGTGTTTTTGAAGTGAGACTCTTCAGCCATTACCTTCTAGGCCCGAGAGGCTGTTTGCTAATAACTGTTATTAAAGTATGCTTAATTTGCTGTGGCTTTGTTGTATAAGGAAAGGTAAAAAATGGTGCATGTTGGTTTGCGATACGTGTTTCAGCATGGTTTTGCTGTCTCTGGTAAGTCAGAGCTAGAGAAACCTGGTGGCTTCTAGTAAATGGAAAGCTACTGTTGCAAGGGAAGGCTGAAGCAGCTGTTTCTCCAGCCCAGCATTAGGATCAATGAGTCAGGATCCAGAATGCCCCACAGCAATAAAAGGGCTGAAAAGTTTAAGCAGAGGGGTGATCTACATCCTCTTGGAGTAGAACCTCTGCACTTTTGCTACTAGACTGCTAGTAGGTGCTTTGTACATGCCTACATAACCACACTGCTGTTCTGTGCTACAGAAACTCGAGGCAGGAAATAGGAGTTTTAGCTCTCTGCACAGGGTGATTCTTGAGAGAATTATGGATTTTAACTTTGGCATTAATTCAGGTATTCGAGAACAATATTTCAGCATGCCATTTAGATACACCCTTCAATTGTGTGTCACTCTGTTATACTACATCAGCATTTTCAGCCTACGCATTAATGGAGACACTCATAACTTTTCCACAGAATTGCTCTAGGCTGAAACTTGCAAAATTTCTTTTTTTCTTTCTGTAACAAGCCAACTTGGTTTTGGGCTCATTTAATTGTTTTTAATGAAATAGGTGCTTAACTCTTACTTGTGTGAAACTTGTCAGTTAGGATTGAAACAGCCAAAACAAGCTAGGAAGCAGACTACCAATTTTTGTAATTCTTATAAGAAATAACCAATTTTCTGTTTTATGCCTAAAGCTTAGGAGAAGCATGACTTTGGAGATGTGTGCAATGTTGTGCAAGCAGCTCTATTAAAATGAAATGTCTCCTTCACTCTCTATTTCCTGATCTATCACTTTTTTTTTTTTTTTTTTTTTTTTTTTTTTTGAGACACCTAAATTATTCTAATGTTTGGATTAAGAAAAGACTCATACAACTATGTGGGTAACCTGATTTAGCTGTGCATGCCCCTGTTCATTGCAAGGGTGTTGGACTAGATGACATTTAAAGATCCCTTCCAACTTTAAGGACTCTGTGATTGATTGTATTCAGATTGAGAAGCAATTGTCTAAGAGCTTGTTTGGTTGATCATGTAGGGAGGGTGTCCTTCTGTTTAAGTTGCAATCTATCCTCTGTTAGAAAGCGTTTGCTACGCTGGGATATTTTCACTGGCTGTAAATGTGATCAGGATTATTATTATTATTATTATTGTCCTCATGAGGCTGCTCACAGATCCTATGGAATGAATTCTGTCTTCATAGTAGGAAATCAATAAGTAGTGTGTTCATAAGATACTTTTTCATTTTCTACATTGCCCTGGCATTCTGAAATTACTGTTATTTGGATTTGTCCTCTTCTGTACCTCTAAGTCTTGTTAATATTGTTGTCTGTTGTAGGGTTGTAAGCAATTGTGATTTTAAAAAAGTTTCACATTCTATAATTTCATTCTGAAGTTGTTGCCCCAGGCTGCCACAGAAGATATTTTTTGAGTCTCCTAGGTTGGATGGCACCCTTTTCTCTCCTGATCTGGAATGAGAAAGCTTCACCTAGCCTCTTCTCTCCCTTTTCCTTTCTCAAGGCCCAAAACAGGCCAAATGAACTGAGTGGCCAAAGTAGCATTTTGTGCTACTTAAGGTATTTATCTTCCCCCCCTCCCCCCCCTCCCGTTTGTAAGGGTCTTTTTTGTGCCCAGTTTGGATGCTAGGAGGACAATACACGCATAAGGGAAGTAGAAGCAGTTGTGAGTTAAAATAAAAATGAAAAAAAATGAATCAGGCATTCACTCAAGATGAAGAATAAATGCAAATTTTTGATACAGAGAAGTTCCTGGGAAATGCAAATCTCATGCCATAGTGACTGTGAGACAATAGGTAGAAGAACAGAGACAACCAGAATTCGGTGAATAGGAAAGGAGATGAAGTCTGCGAAGATGGCAGGAAGGCTGTGGGGAAGAAGCTGCAGCAAGGAAGATATTTAAAACAGTATTTTCACTGAGTAAACAATAGTGTTTGGGGATAGTGATGAAAATGTGTTTTACGTTTGATGAATGAGACTAGAATGACAGTAGGCAAAGTAAAGCTTATTTGGGACACTTTTCCATGCCTTCCTCATTATGGTTTAATAAGTGGTGATTGCTCCATTATTTATAACAGACTCAGAGCATTCAGTTTATTGTTCTACTCATGCAGCTGTCTTCTGAAACTTCAAATTGTAGATTTCCCCATCTTCTCCATTAAAAAGAAAATGCTGAAGATTATCACAAATTTCTGAAGTTTTCCTCTGGGGTCTCCTTCTTTGCACTCCCCAACTCCAGGATGTTGTTTTTTTTTTCTTCCTTTGCCAGCATAAGACATGTAAGAACACAAATACGCCATTAAGGAAGTACCTTATTGGTAAGGCATGGGGCTATCAAGTGCCAGTCCTGTTTTCCTCATCTCTCTTAGGCTTAACGAGTTGAAAGAACTCATTCACTTTTTACAAAGCCAAGAATAGCTTCCAGCAAAGTACTTCAGTTATGCAGCAACCTTGCACAGAACTGGGGTTTACTCTTCTGCTGGACAGAAATACTGAGTTAGAAAGTCCAAGTGCACCCGCAACAAGTTTGTGGGTGACACAAGGGATGGGATGCCATTCAGAGAGCCCCAGACAGGCTGGAGCAGTGGGCCCAAATGAACCTTATGAGGTTCAACAAATCCAAGTGCAAGGTCATGCACCTGGGTCCTGGCAATCTGCACTATTACTACAAGCTCAGAGTGAAAGGATTTGAATACAGTTTTGCTGAAAACGGCTTGAGAGTACTGGTGGATGGCAAGCTGGACATAAGCCAACGACGTGTGCTTACAGCACAGAAAGCCAACAGTATCCTGGGCTGTATCAAAAGAAGCATAGCCAGCAGGTGGAGGAAGGTGATCCTGCTCCTCTGCTCTGCACTGACGAGACCTCACCTGGAATGCAGTGTGAGGCTCTAAGCAGTATGATCTAACTGTAGGTTTCCTGTTCTCTGGTGTTGGAATGGGTAGCTTTTAAACTCAACCTTTCCAGCTATAAAGATTCTATGATCTTATGATTTTCTTTGCCATCACATTCAATGTTTAGGCTACTGGAAAATTGGCTAATTGGAAAGATTAGTGCACTGGAAGGACATTACAGGAACATAACAGCAAAGGGACCAGTATGGATAGAAAGGTGTTTCACAGGAAAAGGAAAGGTGCTCACCTAGCTCTAAAGATCTAGGCTTGTAGAAAAGATTCCACAAGGGAGGGATCTCCAATCAGAGATCCTTCCCTAGTGGTACTCAGCCCTTAAATGAGATCTAAGAGAGGTGCAGCCAGGCTCCAGCCCTTTGTTCACACAGCTGAATTGCCTTCACCTGTGCTTCCAGGGCCTTTCCCCAGGTGCTCAATCAGTGGTTCAGGCTGTAATTCATCTGTTCCCATACAGCTACACTTCTATCTAGGCATCATGAGAAATGTTGAGTCTCTTCATAGTTGAGACATTTGCCAGGCTTCTGTGGAGCACTTCATCTACGAGATGTTGTGGTCTAAAAAGAGAAAGCCTTTTCCTTTTCCCTTTCTTACTCTTTTGTATAAATGGGAAAGCTATGACGTGGAGGATGAATGACTTCCCTGCTGATGCATTAAAGTTTGCTTGTATGGATGATAAGTCTGAATCTTCTTAGATTCAGTATCACACTTTCTCCAAAAGATTGCAGCTTCAAACCAAACCTGCTGTTGTACTACAGGACATCTACCTTAGCTTGATATCACATGGAATCTGATCCCAGGTGAGGTAGATTTTCAGAACTGGAGAGTATAGAGGCCTGTGTGTTTGAGTATGCTTTGATAGGGAGCCTGTCAAAAGCTGTCTAATGTCCTTGTAACAAGCCAGAATGGTCATTAATTCCACAGTGTTAATAACATGCTGAATAAATTCAGACTGATTTATTTTTTAGGGGAAAAAAGCTCAACAATTATGCATCGAAGGGGTGGTGATGCCTCCCATCTGCACTGCATCTTGCAGGAGGTAGTTGCTGGCGGGACTTGAACAATGAAGGCAATCTCTGTGGGGTCTCAGGACGCTTGCGCAGTGAAAGACTATAATGTCATGGTTTGTTATTAATGTCTGATTAATTTTTTGAAAGAAATATTCAGTTACGGCCACAACAAAATTACAGAAGGAACCATTTCTCAATTTTTTTGTTGAAAGTGATTTTGAGTCTGTGAATATACGGACTACGATGTGTTGTGCTGCCATTCAGCATGCATTCATGTTTCGCTCATATCATAGCGTTATCTCTGGTATGGCCAGCTCTACTTCCATTTTGCTACACGTTCTGTCCTTTAATCTTGTTTGTTAGGGTTAAGGAAATTATACTGCCAAGCTGTGCAAAGCTGTGAAGAACTATAGCTGTACAGTGATATAGCTCTTAGGTTGGTTGGTTTTATTTACATACTTCTCTTGCTAAGTCCATTCCTTGGGGATACCTGAAGACGTGAAAAAGAGCATCCTGAAGATCATCAGTGCTGAAAAGTCTCTTGGAGCTGATGCTGGTCTGGTTTTGCAGTTTATACGCGTTATTATTGCTCACATAATATTAGCTATAAATGTTTTTATGTTACTGTAGTTGTCTCTTTCTAATGTGCTTTAATACAGTGGGGCTCTTAATTAAGCCCTGATTGAGAATAAATTCTGGAAGTTATTTAGGAGCGTACAAACTAGCAGAGATTTAAAAGCACCAAAAATATTTCATGTACATTAAATCTTGTAATGCTCTTGGAATTCTGATAACTAAAATGAATTATAATGGTAATTGCATCAAACTGTGTATTTTGAGCACTTCACATACAAGCAAACTTTAATGTTGTGTAGCTGAGGAGGAGGAGGATAATTAATAAAAATCAGTCTCATTATCCAGGAATTCCCACTCCTGATTTTTCAAAACATTCCGTTATGCCAGGAATGAAGCAGCCAACAAAAAACACTCATGCACACAGTAGATATTGCTCTGGTAGAGAGCTTGTGATCCATTAGAAGGCATCTCTCATGGCAAGTTGAGCAATAATGTAGCTACCTGATTTGATGATTTGATAAATAAGACTCAACCTCTGCTCCAGGCTGTGGTTCTGCTGCTGCTTTAAACAGAGCATACCTGTTGACCTGTGCCGATGTGTATTTTACCATCCTGTATAAGTTTATTCCAGTCTTTTTTCTGCTGGTGTATTGATCTTTAGGGTGAGGGGTTTTTTTTTGTTGTTTTGTTTTTGTTGGATAGTTTTATTGGCCACTTAAAAAAGGCACATTTCTTGGAAAGAGAAGCTTCTTATTAACATAACCTTAAGGACGTGTACCGAAGTTGCAAAGCCAGGTAACTAATATGCAAAAGCAGAGTGGTTAACTCCATCACATTGCCATTGTGTGTTGGAAGGGACATTGTGCAACTCAAGGGCATGGCACTACAGCACATGTAAGGTCTTAATCCTCACTGCCTCTGAGCGCTGCTGGTAATAAAAAACTTACAAATATGCAATATTGTTACTTAAAGGTGGCATGTACTTTCCTTCCTCCTCCTGAATTTCTGACTTAGAGAATGTCAGTGCATACATTCTGTTTCACGCAGTAGTATTTTCCTTTTCCTTCAAGACTTTCCTCAAATATCAGTGCTTGTTCTTAGAATATTTTTGGTCGAATCTACAAATTACCAGAACTGTTTGTTCTTGTAAGAAGAAACAAGTCATTCATTGGCTTATAAAAGCACTGTTTTTACTATTTTAAATACAAATGTAAAAATAATTTGATACAGTTACAATTAAAAGGAATCACTTGGGGTTGTGTAAACTATTGTAATGGAGAATGTAGGGATTGTGAACAGAGTGTGGATGTATTTCTTTGTCTGCCTTTTACTTGTAAGCCGGAGGAAACTTGGATGACCCGATCAGGCCTTGCTTGAATTGAACAGCCAGCATTCAACCTTGAATTTGGTTTTGAGCCAAAGGGCAGTAATTCCAAAATGCACTTTGAACCTTGAGCGAGTGAGTGACGGTGGGATGTTGGTGTGTGACAGAGTGGCAATGCCATCAGTGCCATTCTCTCAAGTGCTGTGGCAGCTGACTTTGAGAGTGCTATGTTGTATGTATTGCAATCACTTGTGCAGACTCTAGGTGTAATGTCACCGCTAGAGGTTTCATGATAAGAGTTAAGCTACTCTGTGAAAAGAAACTTACTTAGCATCATGTCATTGGCTGCCAGAAGATTGTTCTCTCTACTTCATGCTGTTCTTTCTGTGAGAGGTGCCTGGCAGGTTTTAGGTCTGACAACAAGAAGGGGTACCTACTGAATATGTGTGGCAGGCACGCTTGGTTGCATTTTGGGGTAGTAGCATTGGATTTTGAGTTTAGTAAAGGAGTTGCATGGTCCATTTGCTTGGAGGATTTTGTGTGAGCAGGGAGGAGAGCCATAGGTGGAATAAGCCAGAAGCAGTAAATGATGAGGATAATGTGTGTGGAAGCTGCAGTAAACTGGAATTCTATCTGAAGGACAATGAATAGAGAGGTCGGGTTGTAATTGTAGCATTTTGTGAGCATCTGAGCTTTCCATTCTGATTTGGACTTGTTGCTTTATTGCCAAATTGGCCTAAAAAATAGGAGCCGCATCTGTACCAATACAACATTAACTCCCTGAATTTTCAAAGAGTTTGAAACAGAATGAAAACCTATGAATAATCATGTTTATTTTGCATTGGACCCTGTGAATTTTTAACTTTGCACTTACATAAATAGGTAACGTTGCCATATGGTTCCAATGTTTGTTATGGAAAGTACCCTTTATATAAATTATGCCACTAATGTTTTGCTATAACTAGACCCTTGGCATTTCATTTTGTCTCTCTGGCCTGCTAGAACCTGCCCATAAATTAATTTTTTCTATGGCTTTTCTGTGTAGGATAGAGTTGGTTGGGCTACAAAACATACTGCTTGAACCACTCTGTGCAACTCGGCAGCCAGAAAACAGGAAGCCAGAGCAGGGTTTTGATTTGGCAGTGTGAACTATGCTACCTGGGAAACAGCACAGCAGTTGAAGAGTCAAGGAGAGAGGATTCTTAAGTAGATTGCAAGTGTTATTTTGTTTTTAGCTTCCCTGCTCATCGTCTTCTTCCCTCCCCCACTTCCCTATGTGCCTTTTGGGAAATAAGGAGAGACAATCTTTGCCAGGATCCTGAGACCATGCAACAAAAAGTTTAACGAATATCCATTTTTCAGTGACAGTATTCATCAGTGACCCATAGATATTTGTGTACAATTTTAAGGTCGTCAGAAATGTCTGAAATTCTGTGTTGAATGTTAATTTATTCTCCACGAGCAGACTCAAAGGTATTTGTTAGAGAGGTCAGTCTTACTGCGATATGTAGCACTGTGGGGACCATGCCTGTTTACTCCTTTAGGCTTTTAGGGGAGAGGTTAACGACTCTAAAGAAGTGGAATAACAAAAATATGTGTTTCACTGATAGAGGCTCTTCCACAACAGGGAGTGTATACATCCCCACAAAGTTTAGAAAATGGTTTTGCAGCTGAGTAGGAACATATTGTGGACTAAGAGAAGTGGAAGCCTCTTTGCTACTGTGGTTTCCTGTCTTAATCTGGTACTGCTGACAGCTCTAGAGGGGCCTGGGAAGATGTTTCTGGGTGCAAGATGGGCTACATAATGAAGAGGGAAGAAGGATGGGCTGAAATAAAGTTACCCAGCTGCTGTTATCTTAAGACCGTGACTGAGCTGCACAACTCGTTCCTCCCTCGGGGGACACAGGTGCGCAGAACTATTTTTCTTTAATCACTCACATAAATTAAATTTATTCCTTTGCATTAAAATAATTAAATAAAGCTACGCCCTGTATCTTTTAGTGCCAGATAATATCTTTGAACCTTTGGCTCACCATTTTGCTATCAGCTGCAAGGTGTTTTCCAGGGTGTGCTTAACCAATTTTACCATTGTCCTAAAAAGTGTTCTAGTCAGAGAAATCCCCTGATAGCAATCAATGTTCATATATACTTTTAATCACTGTATCCACTGGGAATAATCATTTCCGGGCCTCTCTTGAAGCCCACCTGCCCCACACTAAGATGAAAGGGACTTCCATGTTGTGTATCAAGTGGCACAGGCTTGATGCCTACCAGGATATTAAGCACAAATTAAAATGGTTTGAAGAATATTGATGTGGGTCTGTGGTTGGCCAGTTGCTAGTTGAGGGGAGTGATGCTGCCAAGTCTGGAACAGATTGGCAAGGAGCAAGAACAGCCTTCGCCTTTCCTATATCCCCTAAGGGTTTTCTCCTGCTCTTTTTAGGACACGACACTACTTGCAAAGGTGCAGTACCATACGTGTTTAGGATGGAGGTGTGTGCTTTGGGAACAGGGCTTGTGTGCTTTCCAGGTTAGGAACAATTTTCCTGGGTTCGTTGTGACTTGTTTTCTGATTGTTGAACTTGTAGGTTTGGAAAGTCTACTGCTTGCTAGCTGGTGCATCACGCCAGACTCAGCTCTTTGTTCCTCCGAGTTGATTTCCAGCCAAGAACATCAAAGGCGCTCAGTGGCAAATCTGTACTGTTTCCTTCCTGGCAAATGCTTGATTTCTGCAGTCTGCCCCCTGCATAAGCAGCAAAATGGTTTGTCTTGTAGTCTTACTCAGAAGACTTCCTAGTGTGGCTGGGTACTTGCAGATCTGCCTCTTCTGAAACCTCCTCAGGTTTGGTCTAGGCAGTTACTTGGGACTGACTGTTGAGCAGTAGAAATCTCTCCTGGCAATGAGATTTGTTCCCTACCTGCCACTCCAAGGCCAGTCATTGATGCTTGTGTGGCAAGGGATGTACTTTTATGTGCACCTTTAGGAAAAAAACTTTACAGAACAAGCTTAAAGCTACTTGGCTTTGGTAAGCAGGGAGGGGCAGGGAGCACCTACATCTCTACAACAGCCTCACTGATCTATTGGTGATTTATATATGAAAGATGGCTGTGACTCAGAAGAGATGAAGAATTCCTCTTGGATAAGCATTTTCCAGTATAGCAGTCTCACAGCTCTGTCTCTTCTTCCTTCACTTGCAGAATCTCAAAGGATTTGAAAAAGGGTCCATGCTGTTAATGACTAACTGTGTAGCCAGGAGAGACGGCAGGATTTAGGTCAGGAGTTCTGCTATCTGAATCTGGGGGAATAAAACCTCTGCTCTCTAAATGAGGGAGCAAATGCTCATTGGCTTGTTTTATAAGGCCCCAACAAGGCTGGTCTGGGTCTGGGCTTTGCAGGCCCCTTGTATTCTAATTTCTGTCTCTTACTGTCTTTTATTTGCAGCTCAAAGGCATGTCCTCACGTACATGGAGGATGCAGTGAGCCAGCTGCTGGAGAACAGAGAAGATATTAGTCAGTATGGCATTGCCAGGTTCTTCACTGAATAGTAAGTACATCAGGACACTGCC
Source organism: Centrocercus urophasianus (assembly GCF_019232065.1). Lineage (NCBI taxonomy): Eukaryota > Metazoa > Chordata > Aves > Galliformes > Phasianidae > Centrocercus > Centrocercus urophasianus. Next base: position 16,533,547 of record NW_024884586.1, on the reverse strand, counting down.
AATAGGGCCAGCCTGAGAGAGGCTTTTGGAAACAGGCAGGGTACATGGAGAATGGAGCTGGACACATGCTGATTATGTTGTGAATGCTAGATTTCACTGGGTTAGCCAAGGGCTGCCTGAGTACGTCTCAGAAACGTGCATGGGTTTTCGTTCAGTTTGGTACCTCTCCTGTTACATTCATGTCAAGCAGCCACTTTGGGAAATGAAGCCTTTAAAAGCATATAGAAAAGCAAACCCTGCTTGGCTTAATCAGAGCTAGTAGCCACTTTCAAAAGCAGGGATTGTTTCTGGTTTCAGCAGTGCTTGTTCTTTCTTTTTCTGTTTGGATTCAAACTGTTTTGTCTCCTTGTGCAATTGTTATCGTGCTGAATGCTCTCATAGAATATCTCTCGCTCTCCCGCAACCTGCCTAAGTCCTTAAAAATGAAAATAATTATTAGCACAGATAATCTTTTCCTACTAATTTGGGAAGTTGTTGGTTTTGTTTCTGTTTTTGGTGGGGGGAGTTGAAACTGTGTACTGATCTCCAGTGTTGTTGATGTTGACTTGACTGCATATTTTGCCAACTTGATGTCTTACACAGTGTTTAAAAGTCTTCCGGCCACTTCATTAAAAAATCTGTTGGTAATGGGTGTGCTTGCAGTTGGTTTGCTTCAGTCTGTCTTCTTATGCCCATTTGAAAATCTGCTTGTTTGCTTCTTTTGCTTCTTTTCCTGTTAATTTTTTTCTTGAGGCTAATGACTGTGCAGAGCATTTCACAGAAATCTCTGTACTACAGCTGTGGAAGAGGATTTCAGTGCACAGGAGCAGCTTTCTAGGCTGACCAGGGCCTTGTTGGTTTATTTTGTTTGTTTTTTACTGAAGTATGATGAGATCTAACTTCCTACTTGAGCTGTCTGGACAACTTAGGTTACAATTTCCAGCACCATGCATATTTTAAACTTAGAGATATCTGAGATTCTCTCTGGTAAATTAGTAACTAAAATAAATTATGCAGCAAATCTGAGTGGAAATTCCTAAAGCTGTTTTTTTTTTTTAAATAAATTTTTATACTGAGACAGAGTAACAAGCTGCTCGAGGCCAGTGTGGTTTTGACCATGCTTGGCAGAGGAAGTAAGATATGGGCCATCTTGCTACATCTGCTTATATAACAGATCTTTGAGGTAGATGGCATTGTAATGAGGAAATATGGTTTTTAGTATTACCTTAGCTATTTTGCTCTCAACAAATCAGTAAGAAAAGATTATCTGTGCTAATAATTATTTTCATTTTTAAGGACTTATGCAGGTAGCAGGGGAGCAAGAAATTAAAGCACTCAGCATGATAATTCAGCTTTGTATTTTCCCAATTACAAAATGCAACACTTTTCTGTGTAAGTGTAGAATTAAGAAGAATCAAACAGCTAACTGAGGTTGTCTTGTTCTACTGTTAATCTTACTCTGCAGCTATAACTGGAGTAAAAATTGACTTTAAAAGACCTTCAAAATCTATTTTAGAATAGATAAAATATTTGGTACTACATGAGTTTTACAGGGATATTTATGTGTATGTATATGTGTACCTATATGTATATATGTATGTATGCACATATATATATGGTAAGTATATAAAGATTTTGTCTTTAAAGTAGCCTGAACTCAAACTGCATTCCCTTTCTGTAGGGATATACCAAGATATAAAGATTAAAAAAGAAAAATCAATGCATAGTATCCGGAATGCAAGTCTTATTGCACAAATAAATAAACAGTGCACTTGCACGATGTGAGCAAGTTGCAGTGCTAGTAGTCATTGTTAAGTGATGGTTGTAGAGAATTAATCTCTGGCAGTAGTTATTGGGGACAAATAAAGATACAATCTTGTGTACTTGATATGACTGGGAATCATGATGCTCCATCTGATGCAAGTGACTTTCCACAGAAATAATACTGAGATTAATCAGCTGAACAAATAGTAAACAAGTTCCTAATGATAAAGAGCATGACTGTAGTGACCTCCACCCACATCAAAGTTTGTTTACCAGGATTGAAAGCAAGGTTATATAATACCCAGTTGGAATTGTTGTTCAGCCATCTATCCAAACTGGATTTGGTTTACATCTGCTTTCAAGTTGACACCTCGGGATGTTTTCTAAACCTTTGTGCATATATACTTCAAACGTTAAATAGTGGTCAAATAAGTCTTCCATGCTTACTTGAAACTGCCCACACTGCTTCTCTGCAGTATTTCTTCCTTCATCATGTCCTGATAACCATTTTCACTTCCTATTCTTGTTCTGCTTCTGAAAGAATTAGTAATTCAAGATCATTTTAACAAACAGAATTGTGAGCATAGAGCACAACCGTGTGATGGACTTATGTTTTTCCCAGTTACTTTCAAATATGTGAATTTCTAAAACAGCTCCATTCACACTGAAAATTCCACGGAGCATCTTATTTCCTGAAAGATGGGAATAAACTACATTTGTTTGTTTGTTTCACAAGTAATAAAAAACTGCTCACTCATTTTTTCCTTTTGTGATATGGGTGGAACTTAGCAGATGGCATTGTGTCCAAGACCCAAAGCACAAACAGCCTTAGTAATTCTGAGAGCTGTGAAACTCCTAGCATGTGAAGTGTATGAAGCTTTATTTGAAATGAAGAATAAATGATCACAAATATAGACTTAGATCTAACGGGAATTTTCCCAGAGCTTAGTTTTAAGCTCTTACTGCCCAGTGAAATTGTACTTGTCTGCCTGACTGTGTGTGTTCAGGCTGTGCTTTGAGAACTTCACCAGCTTGTACTGCTCTGTCAAACAAACTCGACTTGTATTTTAATCTTAATACCTTAATACTCAAAGATAACTTGTGAGATTCCTAAGGTTTGTGTGCACTGTTCCAATGTTTTGCTTGTCCCATGTTATTCTATGAAAGAGGGTCGGCATGCCCATATTTAGAAGCATGCTATTGGGATTTAAGATAAAGGGACTTGTTGGGGGTGTCTGATTTTTCATATTGTTCATTCCTTGCTCGTGTTTACTTACAATTAGAGACTAAGCCCAGAATTCAGCAAGCTAGCATGTAGACCCACAGAAGTAACTTTTTTTAAAATATGGGATAAAGTAACACAAGTTTTGTAGCTTTGCCAAGATAATGAGTCACAGAATCACAGAATGGCCAGGGTTGGAAGGGGCCTCAGGGATCATGAATCTCCAACCCCCCTGCCACATGCAGGGCCACCAACCTCCATGTTTAATGCTAAACCAGGCTGCCCAACCTGGCCTTGAACACCTCCAAGGACGGGGCATCCACAACCTCTCTGAATGCCTGTTCCAGCATCTCACCACTCTCTGGGTAAAGAATTTCCCCCTGATGTCCGAGAAGAAGTTTGTGTGTCAAGTATGGGTTCTATGTATTAACTCATTTTAGATGGTACACTGTACAATAGCAGTGTCCATGCACCCTTCTGACTGGATTCATCACAGAAGGATGCTCGTGGCTACCTATCATGTCTCTATCATGGACTGCAGTGCCCTGCCTTACCGGGAGTCACTTGAAAACATTATACAGTTATAACAGCCATTTTGTAGGTGATCATTAAGAAAAGATTCGTTTTGTTGGGATTTAGCTTATCTGAGTGAAATTTCGGAGTTGAAAAACTATGTGATCATGCATCTCTCTATGTATGGATCAAGCTGGAAGTGTTTTGCAGGCAATAAGTTGTTCCTTGTTCAGGAAATGAAGCCAGTTATGTATTCCACTGCTATCCACAGCCGAGCACTAAGATTGCTGATTGCAGAGGCCTGACCCTTGTCTTTACAGCTCTCCTTCCAGAATATTTTTAGCCTTCAAGGATACTTTTTTTCTCCCACTTTATTTGGTTGTTCATTTGTCCCAGTCATGTGGACATCTGCTTTCAATCTTGGGAGTTCTTTGAGGCTTCTCTCATCTGACTCACTCCTGACTCTTACAAGAATGGGCTCAGTCACCCTTCTGCCAATTAATCTGCATCTTTTACCTAAAAGAGTAAAATTGTGCCTCTCTCAGGGCTGGTTTGGATTTTATAGATTTGCTGAAATGCTACTGGTGTTTGTTCATTACAAACCCAAGAAATCTCTGCTTTGCTTTTGAATCTCCATGAAATGCAGACTCTTGAAAGCCCTTTGTGTAATTACAGACTAATGCTGCTTTACTTCTTCCAACCTAAATTCTGCGCCAGCATATCTTAAAGGGACACGTTCCTCCTATACATTATTTATCATCCTGTTTTCTTGATTGTTCCTGTACTGAAGAAAAAGAGGGCCCCTGTGCTAATGCATTTGATCACTCAGTGGGAATGTGCGTTGTGTCCTACTTTAAAATTTCTGGGATCTTAAAGGGAAGCTGTGTTTATTTCACTTTAGCTGGAAGAAACAGCAAAAAACTGTCCTTGACCAAAAGACTTTCCATTAGTAATTTTTGTATTTTTTCTTCTATGGTAGTAGTTTGCTTGAAACTTTCTCTCCCAGTTTGCAGGTAGATACCCTACGCTGTCCAATGCTCTTCTAAAAGGTTTTGGTGTGGTGTTTTTTTGTTGTTGTTTTTTGTTTTTAATGTACCTCTCCCAGAACACTTCTTGTTTTTCTTTGTTTATGGCGAAATGTTTTCCTGTCCATGTGCCAATTGCAGGATGATTGAGAAAGACATCTTACTGTTTGCTTGCAGATGCATCGCTACCTCCGTTGAGCTTTGTGCATACTGATTGATGTCCAAGATCCTCTTTTTCTGTAAGGGGTTTTTCATCTGAGTCTGACTTGAAGTATCCCTGCTGGATCGTGTTCACATTTGTGTGCTTTCTGATGACAGTTTTGATAAGTTATCTACAGTGTGCTTGTTCATTGGGAATGGTGGTTAGATGCTGCATTTAGGTCCTTTAGAATAGATTTTTAGTTTAAAATGCAGGTCTGCACTGTGTAGAGCACTATTTTACACAGGGGAACACTTTATTTAGTGCAGAGTAACGGGATTGGTAGCGCTGTATAGCTCGAGGTCATTGGATAGAAAGTTTTGAGAAGTATTAGCTTATAGTAAAGAAGGTACCTCATTTTGTCCTGCTCCTTAGATTGGCTGGGACCGTTTGTTCAACTTGCTCCTTAGGGGCTACTGTGATACTGCTCTTTTGGCTTAATCTGGCAATAGCAGTGACACCAGCTTGTCTAGTCTTGTACTTCTATGTTGTGATACCTAGATGAAATCTGCAAGGGAAACAATGTCCTCTTGTTTAAAATGGTCTCTATACCCTTGGGGAATGGAAGAGGCAGAAAGGAAGGGCCGGAAATGGGACAGATGGGATGCCTGTGAGAAATAAGCCACTCACTGAAGGCAATGCTGAATGACAACTGGAAATGAGCTGAATTATCTGCTTATAAAGAGGAGAGGTTCTTAGAGCTATCTTAGAGCCACTTTTTTTCTTTTTTTTTTTTTTTTTTTCATCTATGTGTATGCAGGTCTTATCATCATCATCTTGCTGTCATCTGCACTGTATCTTTCCTCTTTTCATTGTAACTTGTTGTGTCTTGTTTGCAAGGATAGTATGAGCTTGTCAAGACAGAAATTATATTGTACTGCGTGTACTTTACAGCATCCAGCACTGTAGAACATTTACAGCTGTACGAAGTGTGGAGGCATAAACAACAGAAATAGTGAGAAGGTCCTTAGGGCTTTGACAAGTTGTACTGTATTCCCTTTTTGAGAGACGGAGCCTAATCGGGTGTCATCGTTTGAATTTTTTTATTATTATTATTTTTTATTTTTTTGAGAAACTTGCATCTAGGAAGCAAAAATTCTTTCAGCTACTTACAGCTCATGTTGATATGCTCTCTAATACTATTTTTGCAATAGACATTATGTTTTGCATGTTCTTCCAGTACTTCTTCAGAACTTCAGAACTTCTGCAGTTGTTTTGCTTTGGAGAGAAAGAATCGAAATGATCACAATTGGTGCAAGACTGCTGTGAGCCATGTGATAGGGATGAATTTGCTGCTGTCAATGGCCCAGCCATGAAGGAGCTCTTTGGGCTGAGAATCTCAGCTGGGATTATGAGCTGGATGGCTCCTGACTGTCTCTTACTTGAGATTTCTCGATCCCTATGACACTGCATAAGAGTGCTGTCTGCATCTCCTTTACTCTGCAGTTATCAGTAGAGAGAGAATAAATACGTGCATTCTGAGAGACAGTGCTCATGCCAGCAACTCTGAGGAGATTTTGCAGTTAACGTGAATAAGTTCCTCAGAGAGGCATTTTGAATGCCTATTTCTGGAGAACACGTGCGTTTGCGGGACTGAGTTTGGTGGTAAATCTTTTGGGGATCTTATAATAGTTGCATATCTATCTCTATACTTACAGATGTGTGGCTAATGGACACAAAGCCTTTCCGTTGAGGTCCATTTGTTGCTTTCCAATCTTGCCCCTGAAGAGAAGTATCAAAATAGCAAAGCCTTTCCTTTGTAACCTAAGTTTCTCCAGCCCATAGCAGAAATGAAACTTCAGTACCACCTGCTTGCAGTGTAAGGGGTGTACATTTTGTATGATTGTTTGTTATTTTAAATTAGATGAATTTTGTGCAGAGCCTGTGGATTGCCTGTAGTTTGATTCTTTATTACAGGCCTTATTTTTTTTTTTTTTTTAATAGCAGAAACAGCATTAATATCTTCATCTTGCCAGCAGGTTCTGCAAAGTCTTTCTTTTCCCATAGTTGTTTCTTTGTAACAAACATTGCAACAAGTCCTAGCGTGACAAATATGTTGATTGGGATGGCTGCTATTGAGTAAACTGCTGGAAAAAAATGCATATATTAACAGGAATAACACACTCATCCTCACTGTAGTTTGTGCATGTTGCAAATATATTAGAAGAAGTATTGATTTTTTCCCTCCCTGCATACATGAGAAGTTAACAGGAGAGCACATGCTTGGATGAATCTAAGCCCTTACAAAGAAAACAGAGGGGAAAAATCTCAAAGAAGAATTTTTGGTAGTAGGACAAATTTATAAAGTTTGTAGTTAGAAGAGCAAGTTGAATGCAGGAGGCAATATTTACTTTCAATGAGGTATTCAGTAATGTACTCCACACAGGAAACGTATAATACTGTTGTGGTGACAGGAAAACCTAGAGAACTTGCCATAACATACAAATGCTAGCACTTGATATCAGCATCTTGGCAGCACAGGGCAGTTCTCCATGGATAAGCCTCCACTTCTAAATAGCCAAGCTGCAGTATGCTCTTGCTGCTTGAACAGAGACAACTGCAAGTTCTGTATGCAGTGTGGTCCAAATATGATGCTTCAAGCATCTATTCACTGTGTATCAATGCTGTCTTTGCTTGCTTTGTTCCTATTGCTTTCTGTAATGGAAATTATATGTTTGCAATCTTTGTCAGAATAACTGAAGGAGAATTGGGCTGGCTGCCTTATGGAAGAGCTTTCTGTGTAGTTGGGTGTGTCTCTATTCCTTCATACAACCCTGAATGCTGAAAGGCAACATGGTTGCCATAGAGTTGAGGTGCCTCCAGTGATCATTGAAATTGCATATAGGAAGTGTTACCAACACTGAAAAACAAACACTTGACATTTTTCAAAAGATGAAGCCCAGAAACCTGGCAAACTGTAAGAGTGTTAGGGCTACACATATCTGTGTTGGCTGGTGTTTGTGCTCTTTCTCTGTGCTATGTTTGAATGCACTATCCTTTGTCTGCTTTTAGTTCATAATTCTGTTTATGCTTTCAAATTTTCAGTGTTTTCATTGTAGTTACAAATATTGCTAATACAGATTTGAACATGCATACGTGATCCCTGGAAGTTAATTTCAGTAGAATGCTGAAAACTAGTCACTTTCATCTGGATTAGAAGGCAACAGAAGTGATTTTATTTGGTACACCCTGTTTGTGATGTAGTTTTCATACTTGACCAGTCCACTTGAGCTGTCTGCATTTGGCAGTGCAACAAAAGAGATATGTAAGTCATTGCAGCTCCTAAGAACATCTTTCATGAGCCTCTTGTGTGTGAGCTCTTTGTGGTTATTTTGCCATAACTTATCAGTTGAGTATTTCATAGGGATCATCGTGTCCCTTTTTGGATGACTCTTTTCTTTTTCTTTTTTCTCCAACTATCAGTTGTTTTTCCTATATCCATGGTATATGACAGTTACTTCCTTTTCCCTGTTTCGGCATTTCTGATTGCAAATCTCCGCTCCGCTTTAGTTTGAATTCTTGCAGAAGCAGAAAGGTCCTTCAGTCAGAATCTTATGTTGTATGTCTTCCAGTGAGGAATGCTCTGGAACTGAGCTCAATGTAATGCTGAACAGATACTCAATGCGCAGATTGCTGTTTGACAAACATCTTTCTCCATCATTCTGGAAAACAGCTTATTTGTGCTTACTGAGTCACTCAGTGTTGGAATATATAGGGAGGGAAAATCTGAGACAAATAGCGACTTACCCACAGCAGATGTACTGGGTCTATTTACAGTCTTTTGCATACAATCTGCAATGTGTATATAAAGCAGTAATCTCTTTTCATACTTGGTCACCAGCTGTAATGATTAGATTTCCTGCAGCTTCTGTAAATGTTTTGAAGAAAATTGTTTTAGAAACATGGAATTGTCACCTGGAATGTGCCAATGGAAAATGGCAGTGGAAATACAGTAGAACATAGAAGCTTTAGAAAAGCAAAGTAACATAGAAAATTTGGAAACTAATGGTAATGTTTTTACTTTGCAAGGAATTTACAAGTAATGAGTCATAGTTTAATCCTTATCTGCAATTAATTTTTTTAATATGCTATTTTCTCCACGAATATTTTACATGTCTCAAGATGGAAGAGAATCACTGCTGAATACGTGATGATTTCGGCATTAACAATACCCTTTTGGTTTAGTTTCATTAAAGTATCTTGCTGTGAGTCTAGATTATTATATGCATTCAGGAGATCAATTCCAGAAGAATACTTGGCTTTTATCTATCTAAGTAGCTTGCTCCAAAAGTAATGCCTCCTATTTATTTCCACGGAAACTGTCTCAGATTGAAAGAGCAGAGTAACGCTGTTTGATAGAGCAAATTCTCAGCTATAAAATACTGTTTTTCAACGTAGTCACCACCATATGTTATGTTGTGGTTTTTTTTTTGTTGTTTTTTTTTTGCCAGCAATGAATAAGAGCCTGCATGCCACTCTCGTATAAATCTGCACCAGTGGAAGTGAACCACTGCCATGGCTGTCACTGCTGAAATGCATCACCCAGTGCCTCACTGTGCCCACATTCACTGTTTTGTTTCCATAAACATTCAGCAAACATCAGTGGGTGCAGTTATTTCCACATGGAGAAATCCAGTGACACACATTTGCTTCATATGCACTTTCATGTCTGAAGCCATTCTGTCAGACTGCCTCTCTGCTGCCAGCTGTCACACAGCAACAACGTGTAATGGAAGAGTGGTGGGAAGACTCAGCCTCTACTGCCATATCACCAATATCCACCTCTGATAATATATCAGAGGCCACCAACATAGTATAATAGGAGGCATTATTTTCAGAGCAGCTCTCGTGTATTTGTAAGACTGTATTAAAAAGTAATGAAGTAATTTAAGCTTGAGATGCACTTTATGAGCAAGATTTTAAAGAAAAAAATGGAGCAGGATTGAGGTGTTTTACATTTTGGTAATGCTCAGTCTTAGACTGTAGAATGTTCTGGTGTTACAGGTAATTTTGAGGAGCATTTCTGATTGCCTTGCAAAGAATATGTGTCTTTCAACTATGGACATGGCCAACAAATGTAAATTTTTTCCTAACCTGGATATGCCAAGCTGCAAAAAATCACAAATGCTTACAGCAATGGGATGTAATAAGATTCTCTAATAAGATTCCTTATCCTTTACAGGATAAAATCCCTTAAATGTCTCCATATCACCATGAATAGCAAACAGTTGTAAGCCCTATAGTTCTATCTCAACTGAAAAGTGCATTTAAAAAAAAACACCTTATTTTAGCTTCTTCTCTCCTTTTTTTTTAAAAAGAAAACCTAATATTATTTTCTTTTTTAATCAAATAGAAATCAAACGAAATCAATTCCAAAAAAAACCAGACTTTTGATGCTGTCTAGTGATGAAACCATACAACCTCTGTATACCTCATATAATTATCCTCAGAGATTTGCAGTAATCTCATGCCCTGTAAAATTAATCCTATTGCATATCTCCAAATATGCTGGACGAACAGCGGCTGGTCAACGCTACAGCCATGCAGTTGTAGTGAGCATTAAGTGGTTTAGCTAAGTAATCTCTAAATTGATGTTAATGAAAATTGATGGAGGTCCATCTATAGTAAGGAAACAGCGGTGTTCATTTATTGCCATGATGGAAATACTGGAAGCTGCTTAGTCTTGAATGTGCTGTATTTCATGCCAACAAAATTGAATAGGTGAAAGAGTATTAGTTGTAATTTTTTCCTTCTAAAATTCCCCCCTCTAACCAAGACTGAAAAGAGCAAATATGGAGGCTGCACACATGGTGGAACTGTATTGAATCTCCTTTGAAAATAATTAAGAAATTATATTTCAGTGGTTTGTGGATTGTAGTCACTGTGATGTGATTGTGCTGCTATCTTTTAAACTAATCAAATTCTGATTTTCAAAACATGCAACTGTCTTACAATGAGGTGTACAGGACACTACCTGCAGGATGGAGCAAGCGGGCCTTTTACTTATGCTTGTTGCTTTGGCCTCACCTTTCTGAGAAGCCAGTGTGCCTTTACTCACCATTATGTTTTGTTCTCAACAGTACAGGATGGGTCATTCAATACTGTTCGAATTCAAACTCCTCCTTCAGTGGACATTGATGTTTTGTTATCAAATTCCATCTCCAGTCAATGTCAGTTCCATACCATCTTCCAAAGTTGTTAAACCAGGGTAAATCTGTACACCACTGTGTGAAGTTTGCATTTTTAACTCTGTTTCTCCTCCTTGTACCATCCTCTCTCCCATGCTTCCAGTTCTCTGAATGGTTTCTGAATCATCTTGAAACTATTCACAACATGACAGGGAGAGCAAAACTATCTGTTTGCTTATGAATTAAGGCAAAGAACAGAGATCATGGCTGTGTGTTAATAATGTAGAGGACTTGAATCTCCCATGCCCTCAGAGTATTGAAGGTCATAGAGCAGCTCAATAAGGAATTTTCTTCTTCCCTATAATGGCTACCTAGACCAGTTTGAACAAATACTAAATACATTAGCTGGGGAGTTAACAGCTTCCTTTGTGTAATTCTGGATATATATTTTCTGAACATGTTTGGGGTAAAACGAGGGTTTTGGAGTGCAGCTGGGTAGGAACTTGCAGTGATCTCCATAAAACCAGTTACAACAGTATTCACACAGCCATCTCTGTGGTGGGCAACACGCTGTGGTTTTGTATTCTACTGTAAAAAGTAGACCTCTGTTTATACCATCAAGGCATATCTAGACTCACTGAAACACCATGTGGTCTGAAATTACCTGATCAGACTGAAAAAGCTACTCTTAGTGATTGATGCTTATCTCTGAGGCTTCATTACTTTTCCCTAAGCACCTTAGAGGACTTCTGCATGGCTATTTACCATCTTCCATTTACCGTATTCTATTGTATGCCCTTCCCATCTTCCTGAATACTAGGTTTCCCAGCCCATAACTCCAAGAAGCAGCTTTATTTCAGAGTAGAAAGGGGTCTCAATATGTGGCCTATTATATCCATATCAGCTTGCCTTACTCTTTTCAAACAGCTATTGTGTTTTAATAGGTCCTTGCCTGGCAGGGGGAGTCCTTAATTCCTACTATGTTAGAATGGCCAGCTTGAGTTACAGCAAACTGCAGGATGCTGCTCTGATCAAAAGGCCTCTGTTTTTAGAGATTCCTCCCCAGCCCTTATTTGCTGCTGCTGCTTTTTTTTTTTTTTTTTTTTAAAATCCTGGACTAATAATTCAGCATGGTAAGGTCATTTTAGCTTTTCATTTGAAAACTTTAAGGTGTTAAGTTACTGACCTAGCAGAGGAGAAATCAAGGGAGAGGACTCTAAAAAGATAAAGGGATTCCGGGTAATAAAGGGCAAGCACAGCAACTCCTTTCATCCTTTCCTTTTCCAGAATCTGTAGACTGGTCTCAGAGGGTTTGTTTTGCTACAAAGCAACACAAGAAGGCTTTTTCACTGCCTGCTCTGAGCTGTGTCACAGGTGCTGTTGTTCATTTCCTTTCATACAGTACTTGGGATAATCTCTGTACCACCTGTACTAATGCCGCCATGAATACAGAGATTGCTGTGCCTGTACCAAACAGGCTGAAAATAAATTGTTAGCATTTGTGTCTCTCCTTTCCTTCTCTCTACACCCCTCAGCTGAAATAAACTTGAGTGGGTGAGACAGAAAGCATAGCAAAAAATCTCATCTATTTGCAGTGTTACATCACTCACCAATATGTTGTGTTAATGATTTCCTATCTGCCCAGGATATTTAAGGATATTTCCTTAAAGCCAGCCATCAGAAATAACCTTCAGCATCTGTTTCATCTTAATACTGCTAACACATTTCAGTGGAAGTTCTTAAAAAGTACTGTTAATTTCATTAGAGGAAGACGTTGATTTTCGTAAGGCTGACTTTGTTCTCCCAAATATTGTTATCTAAGGAATTTTAAAAAGCACTCAATACAGTAGCTTTGCATTGAGGTATGCTAATGTTCCTACACTACCTTCCAAGCAAGAGTGATAAGGAAGGAAATAACCCAGTGATTGGTCTACATATTGCACGTAGTGTGGTAAACTTAAGATCGCTATTCTTCACGTATTAGTTTATGTTAAACCACATCCATTCAGCAGTAATTTATTCACAGCTGTAGTGAAGCTGGGATTTTTTTTTTTTCTCAGTGGTGCCTGCCATTTCAAGTGTTCCCTCTCAGGGCTTGTTCCAGGCAAGGTACAGCTCGCTTTGCTAGTAGAGAGCGTAACCTTGGGGTGAGAGTGATTGATCACTTGGGGATGCTTTAAAGTGTGTGGGTGAGTTATTTAACAACAGAAATTTCCTGAACGTTAAAGCCTCCAGTATTTTCTATTGCTAGAGCTAGTTCTTTGTTACCCATTGTACAAATGTCTCTAATCCTAATGCTCCTGATTATCCTTACTGTGCTTTTGGTTCATACCAAAAGCACAGTAAGTGCTTGGAGCTCGTGACCTGGGTTCCTTTCAGAGGAACTAAATTGGAAGATGTGTTCCAACTGCAAATGAGCATGCAGTCCATGGGACCAAACTCGAGCTAGCAATGCGCGTTTCAAGAAAAGCAAATGCTGAAATACCCAAAATGTTGTCATCAAGTCCTCTGTGCTGTTTTTCCCTGCAAGTGTTTCACTCAGTCTAGCCATAGCCTCTTTGAGTTTGAGACTACCTTATTCTCACTTAAGGCACTCAATTGTCTATTCATGATGGAGACACCAGTGGGACTGGGAAGAGAAGTTGGGGATGGAAAAAGAGGTGCTCATGCTAGAGAAGCAGGATGAGCCTTCACAGTGAGTTTTCCTTCTTTCATCATGATCTCAGAGGAAAATGCAAACAGTATGCTGTAAGTTAAGGAATGTTGGCCCTTGTTCTTTGCTGTCTCTTTAGTAGAGGAGGGGTCCTGTTCACTCCTTCAGCTCTCTGCACGGTAGCCAAAGGTGGCACTTGCTAAGGGGAAGCAGGACCATGACAAGCTCTTCTGTCCTTGTTGGGGACACATGGCTCTCTCTGCATTATGCATAGCTAGCTTTGCCAAAGTTCAGCAGGCAGAGGCTAACTACTGTAGTGAGTTTCAATTGGGATGTTACCATAGCATCCTGGGACTTTCACAATCTATTTAGAAGTCCAAAGGTTTGAAAAGGGTGCTTGAAAGTTTCTGAACTCTGGCAAGTTGCCGAAATGTAATTACACAAAAGACAAAGCCCCAGTGAAAGCAGCTCTGTTTGGAGAAGCAGCACCTGAGTGCTAGAGTTCCCAGCAGGGCCATTTCTGAGGGCTGGAGCTGTTTTATCACAGTCTCTTCTCAAAACTGTTTTCTTCCTCTCCTGTGCCTGTGTAGTCCCACAAGTGCAGACAAGATGTGCTGCAAGGTGCAGCTTTCTCAGCAGTGCTATTGGAAGGGATGCAGTGCTGTGGTTTGGCTGCTCTAGGGCTTGTGAGGATAAAGAGTGACAAAGCAAGACCTTGAAGTCTCGACTGCAGAAACTTCTTTAGAGTTTCCAACTGAGCAACGACTTCTGCTCTATTTCTTTCTCATCTTTCTCCAGAATGTCCTTTTAGTGAATGAGGGAAGCTGTTTGGCTAATGGAGTACCAGTCAGGTAGCAATTCCTGTGTGAAATATGAGTGTTGTAATGAACTGAGGTTACCTAAGGAACATTTCGTTCAACTTCTAGTCTCAGCTTCTGCAAGACAAATAAAATCATGTCATTAGTAACTTTTGTTAATGTTCTGATTTGCCTGTGCTGTTTCCTGGTAACAGAAGACCAAGGCAACCATTAGGTCTGTAGCAGGAGGCTTTGAAACCTTCAGCCTTGTTAAAAGGTTTCTCTGCCAAGGACCACAGTAAAACCTGAAGGGGGGAAAGGAGAAGTTAATCAGATAAATGAGAAGGGTTTTTTTCTGCTTTTGCTTCTAGGTTTACAGACCTGCTTTTATCTGAATGAGGACAAATTGATAGTGTGTTAAGATGCTCTAGTTTGGTCGTAAGTCTTTCTCCTGCACAAATGCACTGCTAAGCTCTGGCCACTTGACTTTGCAAAGGGAATGAATTTTTCAGTGGGAGGAAGGCAGGGGGAAGACTGAGCAATCCTAAAGGAGGAATCTCAGCAGCTGTTAAACTTGCTGAGAAAGTCGGAACTGTTTGTTGCCTTGCTGTCGTTATCTTGCTTACTTAAGCTGTTCCTCTGGAGCGGTAGCTTGTTTTATTTCAAAAGAAACTGGAAAAGACATCCCTGCAAGCATTTATAAAAATATAGGTAATGTGATGGTCATACCACGTACATGCAGTTGTAATAACTGCTAGAGTTTTTGGTAGTCTTTTTCTTTTTTCTAGGGTTTACCTGCAGATCACTTCTACTAGCCATTTTCATGGTAGTTTTAGAGCCATCCCATGCTGAAAACATGAGTGATTTGAGTTTTCATTTTATTAGGGCTAAGAAGCAAGATATTAGTGCTGTCTCCTGCGAGTTAATAGTATGTTAGCTTCATGTTTGAACCTTTCCATCATAGATGTGCCAGGATTTGCTTCCAGATAGTGCAGGTACTGTAGTTCTTCTGAGCAACATAATTCAGGTGCATTTAGATGTCTCACTGTACCGCTAACCCTCCTCATTTCTTTCTCAGATTTAAACTACTCTGAGTATCCTGCAGTTCTGTGATTCTTTCTGACTCCCTCAGCGGTCTAAACAAGCGTACTCTTGCCTTCATCTTCTTTCTTTTCCTATAAACGTCCCTTGTATGTGTCATCTTTTTGAATGCTGCCTTCTCCAATTATACAAAGTTTCTTCATTTTCTCATTTATATCCCTCGTTCTTCCATCAGCCTGACAAATCATCAGTAAAACATTGCAAATAAGAAATGAAAAAAGTCTTACAGGCTTGGTTTGGTTTGGGGTGAGAAGAACTGAAATCCCATTTCCAGCTTTGTCACAGTCATCTTGTGTTAAATCATGTTACTTTCCCATACTCTGTACTCATTCCCTCTGAAGCAGTGAGCTAGAGCACTTTGTAATGAATACTGTTCACTTACAATGAGAGTCATGGAAGCCTTTCCTCTCATTGGTTGTATTTCGATCAGGCAGAGCGTATACGTACTAAGGTCTGCTGGTACAGTGACTGTGCTTTTCTCTGACTTGCACAGCACTGGTTTCATAAATATGAAATAATTTGTTTATTCATTATGTTTACAGAAGGAGTACTTCTAACTCCAAACTTCAAAGATCATGTGTGTTTCTTAATCATAATGTGATTGTTTGTACTTATTTTGCATGAATTTCCTTCAGAACAGGTGGGCTAGAATCGGTGCTTTCAACATACGACAGAAAGTTTTGATTACAGAGACATAAAAGAACAAATACAAATTCTTATCTGAAAAAGTTACATTGGCCTTTCTCAGCCCTCCCATCCTCCCACCTGATATCTGACTTTAATTTTGCTTATCTGTGGTGTAATTCCCTCTCAAATGTAAGACACTTTTCTGAGCTAGGAAACTTAAAAGGTGATTTACACTACTTATATTTAAGGGGCTGATTTTAAAATTGCAAGTTGAAAGGGTTCCCACTGACCACTGGATTTTGTTTACAGCAGAAATGCTACCCACAGAGAGGTTCTGCTGTGATGAAAATAAGCTTATATCTTTTTCATTAATTCTCTAGATTCTCTTCATTCTCTTTCATTAATGCTCTATATTCGTGTGGACAAGTTAAGCTGCTGTCCCAAGTGAATATTTTTAATGATCTCTCTGGAGTGTTTGAAAGCTTTGTCCCACATGCATGATTCACAGTGAAATGCACAAACTCCATCTTTGAGGCAACTCTATCATTGTACCTTTGGTATATAATGTTTGTATTTGCATTTCCATTGTTCTTACATGCTGAGCTTCACCATACCCAAAGGAGAGCTTCTTATACTTCAGAGAAAGCATTTTAAGACAAATGTTTACTATAATAAGTCAGCCTAAAGTGCATACAATTCAAATATGAGAAATCTGCACTAAAATACAAGGGTCTGAATATCAAACTGACTTTCCATTGTAATGATCAGGTACTATTTTCAAAATGCACTTGTGCAAGAGTATCACTTAGGGGAGTGCCAGTCTACTTTTCATGATTCCTGAGGTAGATTTTATACATCTAATACAGTCATGTCTCAGTAATCAACCTAAAAATGAAATCTTGAGGCATGTGTTAAATATTTTTTTGGTTTTGTTTTATGGCTTCAAGGAAAACTGGTGGTGAGAATGGCATTGAAATATAAACGATGCTAAAACAAAGGGCATCTTCTGATCAGACAAACAACCGTAACTCTTAGCCAGCCATTTTATGGTGGATTGGTCTCAAGATGTTAAATGGCTCTTGGACACCCCTTGCTGGGATTCTTTAGAATGAATTTTACTTTCACAAACCTCTAATTCCTATAATTAAGTTCCAATGTGCGGTTTTTGCAAATAGTCTTGCCTCTAGAGGACAGATGGATATAAGCTTTAGAGACTCGGTTTCACAAAATATAACTGCCAGTGGTTTTCTTGCTACTGTTCCAGCTGGCCCCAGAACATTCACACTGGTTCAGCTTTCTAACGATCTCTTGTTTTTACTTATCTCCACAGTTTTAACAGCGTACGTCAAGGAACACACATTTTGTTCCGTGAGTTCAGCTTTGTCCAAGCTACCCCTCATAACAGGGCATCTTTTCTTCGGACTTTTTGGAGATGTTTCCGAACAGTGGGGAAAAATGGAGGCAAGTATTCCAGTACCATTACGTTGATATCAAAATTGTTAGCTACACTACTGGTGCTGCACAAATGCTGACACTGCGCGCTGATCTAATACACTGATTCTGTTAAAAGGCATCATCACCATAGTGGCCTGTGGAATAAAAAAAAAAAAAAAAAAAAAGTGCCCACAGCATAAATTAACATAGGAGCACCTTGTTGCCAGTGTTTCTTCTACTGCAGAACAGCTCATCAAGCAGTAACAGAGCAGAGGGAGTACATCTGTGGTCCTATGCATGAGGACACAAAGGAGAAAATACAAGTTCTGGGGGTCGGATGGGACTCAGATAGCAGCTCTGGAGATAGTTTGAATGTAGACTATGAAGCATGAGATGCTGCTATTACAAGGCAGATGGGGTGCTGAGTTCTTTGGCTAGGAGCTCTGTGTGATATACAGGGTACAGCATTGTTGGGCTGAACATGGGCACCTAAGCTGTGTCTGAGCTAGTTCTGGCACATTTCTTAGATGACATTACAGGAACCTGGTGGTTGTGGAATGGGGACCACTGACAGCTGGGTGACCTTCCCAGCCTCAGCCACAAGGAAAAAGGTTCAATGCCAAAATAACTATTCAGCACTGTGCTATCTTGTCTAGCTATTCTTATACTGCACACACTAGAGTAGGTATTGAAGAACTGGCCAGAGTACAAAATAAACTCATGTAACTGCATGCAACTAAAATTAAGTTTTGGCTTAGTCTTTAAGTTCAGAATTTTAAGCAAACATAATGAATGTTGCTGTACAAATGCGGATTTCAGTGGTTTGAGTTCATTCTGTTGTTTTTTGTTTTTTGTTTTTTTCACAATCAGTCTCACTTGTTTCAAGATATTCTACCTCACTTCTTGTTGCAGGGAAGACTAGAGATAAATCTACAGATAAATCCTTAACTTTTGGCTAAGTTTTGCAAGACTTCTGCTTTTGATGAACAGAGTTTCCAAGATTATAAATAGGGAGATGGCTTTTTTGACACATGCTATTTTAAATCCTTTGAAATTTGACAGTTATAGCTAAACGTGGCAAAATAATTAGGTACTGAAGCAATTGGGTACACTGTCTGTAATATTGTCTTACTAGTGACAGTTACTCTGTTGTGTTCTAAATCAAATATATTGGTTCAGGGATAGCATTTTTAAGGCATTGTGTAAATTGTATGGTACTAATCTATTGAGTATGCAGTGAAGACATCTATGATATAAAGTCAGATCATTATCAGGAAAAACAGAGTGTAGATTCCTGGAACACGGTTACACCATAGAACTGAGAGATGATAATAAGAAAGTCATCCAGCAGAACTGCAGCTTTCAGTGGTGAATGTTGCCAATAACTTGAGAAGAAGCTATCTGCTGGAAGGTACTCAATCAACGTTCAATGCAAATTTTCGACAAGCTTTGTCTGTCTAACATTTAACCTTCACTGGGTCATCTTCATTTGTCAGAACCAAAAAGTTTTGGCTACATAATGCGCCGATTTTCTATTACTTTTAGCAATTGTATGTAAATACAGAAAAGGGCTGGGTGAAAATGGAATCACCAAGGTACTTTGCGAGGGAATGGGGGAATCTTAAGAAAAAAAAAGCTTAGATGAATGCTACTCTATTGTGGTTCTGGTCTTCAAAGAGTTCAGGATATGTTTTTCTGACTTCAAACTTGAGTGGCTGCACTTCTTGATCTGAGCAAATGTGGCATGTTTACCTGTACATTTACATGCTTTCTTCCTATGTTAACTGGAGACAGAAATGTGCAGCTTCAGAGAACTTGCTGACAAACTTTAAGCCATTCAGTCTAATTTCTTCTTGTTCTCTAGCAGTAATTACAGTCTAGAACTTTGTTTTTATTCATTTTAGTTTCATTTGCTCTGAGATTTTTATCCCTAATGAATCACATTAACTTCTTAGTGGAATTTCTCAGTATGTCTGCAATTAAAATATTTCTGCTGTATTTGCACAACAGGAGAACTCAGAACATCCATGTTATTTTAAGTGCTAAACTCAATTTACTAAGAAGTTGCCACCAAAACAGTGCAACATGATGGATGAAAGATGATCATTGCCATCCCAAGGCATAGATTAGACCTGGATTTACTTCTTTTAAATACTTTCTTTTTGGGTGAATGAAGTAAGCAATAATGTTATGCAACAAATGGTAGCAACCAGAATTGAGATCATTAGTGTTTTAAATGACAAAATGTCTCCTTATGAGAGGAAAAAATCAAACTAAGTGATGCCCAAAGCAAGTGAGACTTTCAACTTGGAGCTTTCTTTAGAAGAAGGAATGGTGGTATGTCTTTTAATTAGATTATTCCAGAAGTTAGTTTTGTTTTGGTTTGTTTTTTTATGATCACTGAACTAGAACACAGGACCATATGAACATATAAAAAATAGTTATTTTTGATGAGCTTGCGTAGAATCATAGTTCTGTCTGTAGACAGTTTGTTGCTGTAGCATCTTATTTTATGTTGATAGAATTATGACAGTTTTAATATCATTATGTGCAGGAAGTAGAAAAGTTAGAGTCCTGCTAGGATTAACATCAACAGAATTTCCTATACCATACAATCTCTTCAGCTTGATAGGTTTTAGTTACATTTTTACTCATATTGGAGACTGGATTTATAATTATTTTATTTATTTATTTATAAATAAATAAATAAATGTATTTATAAATGTATTTATAAAATAAATATTATATGTTTATTTATAATTATTTTGTGTCAAAATACCAAGGAAAAGTCTCTGGCTTCACTAAGTATGTTGGTAGCATAATAAGCTTAAAAAAATAAAGAAAATTTTTAGGAAAAAAAAAAAAGAAGGTGATACACTGGATCTATTATTTTATTTTTTTATTTTTTTACTTTTTTCCTTTTTTTGAAGCTCAGCAAGGTGCAGAGTTCTGTTTTCAAGTATGTTTAAGCATATGTTTATGCATATCTGGGATTCCATGCGGGGGGGGAAATACAATTGAGTTTATTTTAGAATGCGATCCACTGTTAAGAAACTGTTGAGGACTTCAGAAAATTTCTTGCATTCTATAAACACTTAACAATGATTTGCAACACTCATAGAGGTGGTTAGAGGACAGCTAGTTTGTGTGTTCAGAAACATAGAGCATAATGCTTGGTTAGCAACAGATTTCTCCCAGAGGAAGGTAAAATGACCAGAAGTCTTGTTTTCCTTCTGCTTATGCTTAAATTGACCTCTTGGAATCTAGCTGACCTGCTCTTTTGAATTGTCTGTTCTTCAGGACTCTTTAATTAAAACTGTGCTTTCTCAGTTTAAACAGCCCCTGCAGAGTTCTGCTGTAAAGCTTCATAAGGTCAACATATGCCTCTCCCAACCCCCTTGGCTTTCATGTCTTGTTGGTTCTGTTTTTAATTAAAAAGATTTTTTCTTAAATGCTTTCCAGCCAATTAAAGATATTTTGCACTGAGAAACTTGTTCCAGGCCTGATATATTGAGAAGCAAACAGAAAGCTCAGACTGAACCAGTGGTACTTTTTTTTTTTCTTTTTCTTTTCTTTTTTTCCTAGAGCCCCAGCTTTCTTCGGTACTTTTCAATGGCTTTTCTCTTTTTTTCTCCCCTTTCTTTCTCCTCTTTTCTTTCTCTATTTTTAGCAGCTATTTAAAATTGCATCTAGGAAAAATAGCTGTGGCTTGATACCTTAGATATAGTTCTGGAATGGTTCAGCACCAGATACAGGATCAGGAGTGGTTGTTACTTTATGTAGGTGCACGCAGCACCAAAGCATAGAAGTGCTACAGAAAAGTATGTTGGAATGTATTGGTTAGGGAACATTTTGGCAGGCCATTACATCCCCTTCAGGCAAAAAGTGCTGCTACTGTATCAAAACAAAATCTTATATACTTGTTTCTTGTTTCATGTTCATCACATGGCATAATGGTTGAGGTTCTGAAACCCTTTTCTTTGTCAGTGTTAGCCTAGCTCTGCGTATGTAATTCCTCATTTTAAATTGTTCCTTTTCCTTTTTTTTATTCTCTCTCTTTTAAGCTGGCAGAATCCTCTGTCTTTTCTTTTTTTGTTACTAAAAGCAAATCAGATCTTTACATACTGTTACTGTAGGAAAGTTTTTATTAATCAGTAATATCAGTATCTGAAATGATTGATCTCCAGCCTTTGTTCACTTAGTAGTTTCACTGCCCTGCAACTGTGGCTGTTACTGTTTATGATTTGTTGATGCAGCTATGTCTGGAACCACAGATGAATTCGGAATATCAGGTCAAAGAATTTCTGAAATTGAGGAGAAATAAGTAGATTGTGTAACAGACATGGTGAGGTATATCTGCAGGTATTATAAGTTAAAACATCTGCATTGCACAATGAAATGGGCTGCAGTAATCACTGTAGAAGTAGTAGCACATGGGTCAGTGATCATGTCTTCATTCAACCTCTTCCTGAATTTAGTCTATACCGTTTTATCTGTGCTGTTTCTGGAATTCACTATGGTACAGCAGAAAGGTTCATTATTGAATCTGTTTCCTCATCCCCAGTATTGCATTTTATTTTTAACTGTCTGTCTGAACATGCAGCAGCTCATCTTAATTTCCAAATGTTTTTTTTTCAACTTCATAACTTCATATTCTAAATTTATATCTCTTCAATGCTTTTAATGCTTTTTTGGGGGGTTGGGGGGAACAATAAGTTTATCTGTTTTTATAAAAATTTTCTGGTTATTTGTTCATCTGACAGTTTTTCACTGGTTATTATGTCACTGGCAAATTGAATTAATATGTTCTTTATCTTTTGTTCCACTAGAGTGAAACATTTAAATGAGCTTATACTCAGTGATCATTGTTGCATTCTGCTAAGCAATTATCCAAAATTCAACTGGCAATTATTATGACCATTTGCTTTGCAGCCTTTTGGCAAGTTGCCCACCCCTATGACAGAATCCTTATTCAAACCAACTGAAATGGATTTTTTCAATTAAGTTGCTTAAGACTTTTAGATTCCAATATGGGCCTAGAGAGTTTGTTATTCCGAATTATGGGGAAGTTCCTTGGAATAAAATTAGCTCTATGTTGTGTGATTTGGACTGGGATTCTGAACTTTCCATGTGTCCTGTGTTAAATGAAAGTGGTCTGTCTCTTTTCTGACATTTGACAAGTCTTTAGAGGTAATCTACACACTGTATATGCATACACAACTAACCAATCAACAATCTTTCAAGCATTGGCTTCATGAACTGTTAATTTTTAGGACAGCTGCACTGAAAGTAATGCCTCCTATTTTGTTATCTCGGCCCATGACTTCAGAGGTGGATGTTGGTGGTATGGCAGTAGAGGTTGAACCTTCCCAGCAATATCCCATTACATTTTGTTGCCGTGTGACAGATGGCAGCAGCGGGTCAGTCTGACAAAATGGCGCCTGCCACTGAAGTGCGTATGAGGCAAAGGTGTGGAATTGAATTCCTCCATGAAAGAAAAATTGCGCTTACTGACATTCATCAATGCTTGCTGAATGTGTGTGGAGACCAAATAGGGGATATGAACACAGTGGGATGGTGAGTGGTGTGTTTCAGGAATGCAATGTGAAAGACAAGTCTCGTACTGGATGGCCATGCACAGCAATCACACAGTGAAATGAAGAGTGTCTTAATCAGCTCCTCTGAGTGAATCAGCAGATTACTACCAGGGAAATGTGCATGGTGCTGAATATTGGTGTCAGTGCATTGGAAATTGTGGTGCCGGTGTTGGAATATCACAAAGCTTTCACCAGATGCGTCCCACAAATCATCATACGGGAACAAAAACAATAGCATGTGCAAGTTTGTCAGGACTTATTGGTCCAATATCAGGCTGAAGATGACAGTTTCCTGGATTGTTTTGTTACCAGTGACAAGATGTGGTGTCACCACTAGAAGCTGGAATCAAAACTCTATGGCAGTCCATGGAATGGCGACATGTGAATTCCCTATTGAAGAAAAAGTTCAAGGCACAGCCGTCAGCAGAAAAAGTGATGTGCGCTGTCTTTTGGGACAAGAAACAGGTGATCCTTCTGGATTTTCTGGAGCCTGGACAAACCAATAGCCCTGACTTCTGTACCATGATACTGACTAAGTAGAATGCGTGAACTTCCAGTCAGGCCAGAGAAGGAAGCAGCCTTTCTCTTGCAGCATGATAACGCCGGGTCCCATACCAGTTTGAAGACCACAAAGCCCATAGCCAATCCTGGCAGGCTGTCATACTACATCCACTGTACAGTCTGGCTTTGCACCTTCTTACTTCCATTTATTCAGGCTGATGAAAGATGGACTGTTGGGCAACATTTTCCTAACAACGCTGTCATAGTAGCTATGAGACAGTGGGTGAACTCCACTGGTGCAGACTTCTAAGGGTGCAGCATGCAGGTTCTTGTTCATCACCACTGAAAATGCATACCTAATTGTGGAGATTATGTTGAAAAATAGCATTCTGTAGCTGAGAACTTGCTCTACCAAATAGTGTTATTGTGCTCTTTGTGTCTCTTGTAGTTTTTACAGAAATAAAAAGGAGGCGTTGCTTTTGCAGCAACTTACCTGATGTTTCTTGTCCACTCTTCAGCAGTAAAGATATTCAGAGGTAGAGAAAGGAGATGTACATCTTGTTTTCTTTTGATTCCTTTTACTGTGACTTTTACAAAGAGCTTGTAGGAAAGCAAGAACCTCTGTGAAGCTCGCACCTGCTTTCAGTCCACTGTTGGCTCAGAGATGTGAAAGTGAGAAAAGAGTTATCTTCATCCCTTCTCATTAACAATTAAACATCCATTCCTAAGTTGCTGTTTTCTAGTATGCCCCTGTGCTGTTTAATTCAGGGTTTATATACGTTGATATTTCCAAATACAAATATGATTTCCAAGTACAATTTCGCACTATATAAAGATGCTAGCTTGGGACCTGGATAGGCATATTTGTATGTCAGTAGCCAGAAACTAGGTGATTCTCTCAGCAAATCAATACATATGTGAGCAGTGTTATGGTGAGTCTTTGTAGCTAACTGATATAGAATAAACTCTGGGACATGTGCTGAACGACTTGGCAGTGCAGATGCAGGAAGAGCAATGTGAAAGGAACGTGTATCCATGTTTTGCATAAAAAGTAGAATATGGACCCTCCTTCACACACATGCAGTTAGTTCTTCAAAGTGGCCTCCATGCTAGAAGATGTCATCTTAAATGAAGGTGTATCTATCTATTTATTACTGTCATCCAGCTGCATGGATAACTGGATTATTGCACCTTTTTTGTTCCAGCTGCTGCTTATAGCTTTTCTGATTTTCTTTTTATTCATAGTTTCCATCATTGTAAATTCACTTCATGCTTTTCACAAGTTAACCCCATTGATTTACATAATGTGCTCCTGACTCTAAATTGGACCATCTCCTATTGAATCAAACAGGCTTGATCTATATATCTAAAAGGATTTTGTTTTGTTTTGTTTTGTTTTGTTTCTTTGTTTTGTTTTTTGTCTGTTTGTTGATTGTGAGTATAGACAACTACAGTCTCTCATCCCTGGTCTTCTACCTCATCAACTACTTACACTCACCAAAAGCTTTAAATGAAGTTATTCTGGTAAAACAAGCTTGGAAATACCATTTATTTCTTTTGGAAACATATTTTTCCCTGTGGTGTAAAAAGGCTGGCTTGAGCTGAATTTCTATTTCTGTAACAATGTTACCAAACTCTTCCAGCAAATCTTTTTTCTTGCTAGGCAGGATAATTGATGCCTGCAAACTCGTAATCTCTACTCTGCTTTTTGTTTTAAGGTCTTGGTACCATTCGAGATGCCCTTGCTTAACTAAAAGTGTGATGTAGAATTAATTTAGTTAAACAGTGCAGCTGTGCTTAGGTGTAGAAGTTCTTGCATAACCCTAAAGTTGTCTTACCTTGTTGAACTATTTAAATCTGATTTAAATAAGTATGACGTGAACAAAGGTGTTTTATATGATTGAAAAGATCATTGTATTCTACTGTGGTGTTCATCCTTGGGGAATTCTAGATGAATATCATTTGAAATGATCTGCATGCATGATTAGTGCTTTGATATGCTCTACTACTTTCTGAAATTGCAGTAAGGTAATCTGCAGATGAATTATTAAATATAGTCAGTAATATTTATAAATGAAGCCTGATCCATTTCAGATTTGTCAAAGGGACATGATTCTTATGTTGCACAGTGTGACATCCATCTTTGCAAGCTGAACTGAGAGTGATTTGCCTTCAGTGGTCTTAGTAAGGACAAACCTTATCACCTCTGATGGTTCAATGTTTCCATTTTGCAAACTGTAAAATAAAGAAGTGGAAAAAATGTGGAGAAGTTAAATAACTTCTATGTTACTCTTTTACCAAAAACAGCCCTTCCCTTTGGTCCTTTTCTTTCATGGGGAACTAGGATTGTATGAAATGTTTACTAGTTCAGTGAGGTGGATTTTTCATGCAGGAAGCTACATTTCATGCTAAAAAAAAACGAAATTAAAAAAAAAAAAACAACTTTTTTTTTCCTATTAGCTACAAAGTCTTCCCAAAAATAAATAATAAGTGTTTGGGGTCTTTTTCTGTTGCTGCCTAGCAGCATAAAAATACACCATAAGGATACTTCACCATAACTGATATTTCCAAAGCAATACTCTGCTACAATGCTTGCTGATGCTAAGGATACTAAACAGCATATCTGTGCTGTAGGAAACTCTATTCTGAATTTTCAGTGTAAGTTAAGTATTATCTAGAGACTTGCAACAATAGTATATGATTCTTAAAGCAACTCAAGGTATAGATGTGCTAAAGAGGCATGGAGCTTGGTCGCTGCTGCATGTCTGTTTCCAAGGTGTTTTCTGCCCTCGGAAGGCAGTCAGTAGAAAGATTAAAAGTTGTGAAGAAGGAAGAAGTTTTGGGTGTAGGAAAAAAGAAAAAAGGCCTTATTGGGTAGAAAATTCAAATCATAATCACAAAACTGTGACTGTGATTAGATGTTAGAAGGAACATTTTGATCACGCAGGGTCAGATGCAGCATGTTGTCCAAGACTGTCTTGAGTTGGGTTTTGAATTGAATACAAAGATGAGTGCTTTATAACCTCTCTGGACAAACAGTTCCAGTGTTTGACCACCCCGAAATCTCAGTGTGACCAAGAAACCACTCTTAAGCAAGCCACTGTTAAACTACAGCATTCAAATTGTACTGTTCTTTTAGTCACTGAAA
This sequence comes from Centrocercus urophasianus, assembly GCF_019232065.1. Lineage (NCBI taxonomy): Eukaryota > Metazoa > Chordata > Aves > Galliformes > Phasianidae > Centrocercus > Centrocercus urophasianus. The sequence goes on along the minus strand of NW_024884586.1, from coordinate 16,506,859 downwards.
TTTTAAGTAGAAAGTCTTTCTGCAGAAAGAAAACAAAGGGAATTGCTAATAAACCAAGTGTGAATGACTATCAAAAGCATAGGTTTTTTTTCTTTCTACCCCTTTCTATAAGGGTTTAAATGTCTAAGTTCTTCTAAGGCAAATGCTGTTTTAGTTTATCTCTTCATTAATCTCTTCAAGTATGACTTGTTTCTGTTGTACTTAGGATTGTTGATTGTTTTCTGTGTTTGTCCTTTCTCAGTATTTTGTGGTCAATTTTCATTATACTTAACAGAAAAATATGACTCAGATAAATTCCTGAAATGGTTGCTCAGATATAAAGACAGAGATCTCAGAAATACTTCATGTGCAGGAAAAGCTTAAATAGAATTTCACACCTGAAACTTCAGAGAATTCAATGTCAGTTTAGCTAAAACCTACAAATCTGTAGTAGAATAGCTTTGTAAGTTCCTGTACTCACAGAGCGGCTTGTTAGAACTTTTCTTCTAAGGTTTTCCTGCATTAAGCCTGGGCACAGGAGCTGTCAGAGTTTACATCAGCTGATTTAATAAACTGGTATTGATTCCTCTGTAGAAATTGTGTATGATTTGTAACAGTGAAAATAACTCCTCATACTCTACAGTCTCTCTGCTATTGCTTCTTTTTCTTAAGCAACACTAAGGACTGGAGAGAGTGTGAGGAGCTGGGGACACAGTAAAAGCCTAAAGGAAGCAGAAGAGGTGAAGTTATTTATTGATTTATTGTGGTGGTGGTGGAAAGTACATCAAGTTTCAAAGTTTTTCTAGAGTTAGCTTTTGTAGAGGGAGAAGTCAGGAAAAGTGATATTATTCTGAATGGAATTTCAGTCTTTCCCTTTTTTTGTTCCACTGTGCTGTAGCACAGACTTTCATTCTGAACTATATTCACACTCAACCTCTGTTCAAGTGTCATGTGTTAGACCCACAGATTTTTCTTTGTTTCCTTTCGCTTCATTCTGCTATTAAATATTTCTTCACTTTTGCTGGCAGTGGCAGAGGAATTGCTATACTGTGCAAAGTTATAGTGCAAAGCAGATACTAACCAGCATGATTAGGATAAAGAGCATTTAATATTACAGTTTCTGCCTGAAATAGTTCTAATTTTTTTGTCTACTCTGATTGAAAACTTCATATTCTTGAAATGACTGAGCTGCCAAAATTGTCTTTAAGGAGCTGTGAAGTGTTTCATTGCTTTCATTTGTGACAGACAGAACCTCTCAAATGTGATATCTCAATTTTAATCTGGTGAATAATGATGACACTTTTCTATACCTGCTGTCTAAGGATCTGTTTTACAGATTTTAAGAAATGAAGCCTTCCCAAACTCTTGTCAATACTATTTTCACTTTATAGCTGCAAAAAGTGAGATAGGGAAATGAAGCAGCTAGCTGAGGTTCACATAGCTGGAGGTAGAATCAAAATCTTTGATCTTTTGATATTAGTTATTCAATTTTATATGCTAAAATTGTTTTTTTTACAGATACAGGCATCTTTTACCATGAAACAACTAAGAAAACGATTACTATAAGGCAATATTGTTTAGATGAATTGTTTTTAAAAACCTGGTTTCTATTTAATTTGTAACTGTTTTGAGTGATTGCTGGCTTACTCAGAATAGGATACCACTGCGTATGACCTGCATGGGGTCGTAGGATTTATTTTTTGTTCTTTTCAAGTTTGACATTAAAACCCCATTTTCTGTTTGCTTCTCTAGACAAAGTCTTTAGAGCAAGTTAGAAATCAGTTAGCTAACAAATGCTGTCATGTTCATTGTCTTTATTGTAGAACCACATGCTTAGTATCACTTTCACCGTGATCCTTCCCTCTTTGGGAAGAAAAAAAAAGGTAATTTTGTGTGTATGTACCATGGTTCATAAGAATTCTGGTGTTTAGCTGATAACTTTACCACTTAGAAAGCAAATCCCCTTGTACCAAAGTTGTTTGCTTTTCGTGTAAAATTGGCAAGAGGTTTTCTCTTCTGAAGGAGCTCAAAATAGAAACTACTTTATATGCTGGAATATCTTCTTTGTTCATCTTCCCTCATTGTAAATGCAGAATATTTTCCTGTTATACAAAGGTTGTAGTCTTTTGTTGTTTCTCCATAGTTTCAAAGTACTAACTACTAGTTGTACTCTTGTTCAAACATGTTGTGCTTCAAGGGACCATCTTGTAAAATAATGCACTATTATTTTCTAAGTCCAGACTGTTAGATGAACTGAACATTGTGTCTAGAGAAAGTTTTCCTGAGCATAACTGTTCTTGGAAGAGCCATCTTCTGAATTCTTCTATTTAAATCATAGAGAGCAGAAGCCTAGAACCTAATTTGGGTCTGTTATGCCTTGCTATTTGTCTGGAAATACAGGTTTATAAGCTGAGCTTTTAATATCGCAGAGAAGTCGGATTTTGCATTAGATTAAACAAGGCTCCTGCACTGGAAAGCTGTGTGTATGCATTTGAGTAACCAAAGCTAAAGAATGCCTGCTGGAGCTGCAGCTGTTTCTTTCTACATTTTCCAACTAAACGAATAAACATATAATAAAAAATAGAAGTAAAAAGGACATAAATTGATGAATAGAGTTCTTAGTCTGTTAGCCTTAGCATAAACTGTGTAAGGAAGATCTGTGTGAATGTCACCAGGAAGAGAAAAAAGGATAACACTTCTAGAAAATTGTATTTCATCTACAGGATGTAGAATCATAGAATCATTCAGGTTGGAAAAGACCTTGAAGATCATGGAGTCCAACCACGACCTAACCATACTGCCCCAACTCTAACAACCCTCTGCTAAATCATATCCCTGAGCACCACGTCCAAATGGCTTTTAAACACATCCAGGGATGGTGACTCAACCACCTCCTTGGGGAGCCTATTCCAGTGCTTAACAACCCTGTTCTTTTGTAAAGAAGTGTTTCCTGATATCCAACCTAAACTTACCCTGGCGCAACCTGAGGCCATTTCCCCTCATCCTGTCACCAGTGAGAAGAGACCAACCCTGCTCTTGCTGTAAGCACCTTTCAGATATTGGAAGAGAGCAATAAGGTCTGTCCTCAGCCTCCTTTTCCCCAGACTGAACATCCCCAGTTCCTTCAGTCTCTCCTTGTAGGGCATAGTCTCCAAGCCCTTCACAAGCCTTGTTGCCTTTCTTTGGACCTGCTCCAGCACCTCAATGTCCTTTCTGTACTGAGGTGCCCAAAACTGAACACGGTACTTGAGGTGAGATCTCACCAATGCTGAGTACAGGGGCAGAATGACTTCCCTTGTCCTGCTCACCATTCCATTCCTGATCCAAGTCAGGATACCCCTGGTGTTCTTGGCCAACTGGGCACACTGCTGGCTTATATTCAGCCAACTGTCCATCAGTGCACCAAGGTCCCTGTCCATCAGGCAGCTTTCCAACCACTCCTCCCTAAGCCAGTAGAGTTACCTGGGTTGTTGTGACCAAAATGCAGGACCCAACACTTGGCCATATTGAAGCTCATGCAGTTTGCCTTGGCCCATTGATGCAGTCTATCCAGGTCCTTCTGTAGTGCCATTCGCCCCTCAGGCAGATCAACACTCCCTAACTTGGTGTCATCTGCAAACTTACTGAGAATGCACTCAATTCCCTCATCAAGTTCATTAATGAAGATGTTAAATAGAAGCTGCCCCAGTACTGAGCCCTGGGGGACACCACTCATGATGGGCAGCCAACTGGTTTTACCTCCATTGACCACAACTCTTTGGCCACAGCCATCCAGCCAGTGTTTCACCCAGCGGAGCATACGCCCATCCAAACCATGGGCAGTCAGCTTCTCCACGAGAATGTTGTGGAGGACAATGTCAAAGGCCTTACTGAAGTCCAGATAGACCACGTCGACAGCCTTACCCTCATCCATTAAGTGGGTCACCTTATCATAGAATTAATCAGGTTTGTCAGATAGGATCTACCATACGTAAAACCATCCTGACTGGGCCTGATCCCCTGGTTGACCTTTAATTAGTACATGATGACTCCCGAAATTATCCATTCCACAACCTTCTCGGGCACTGAGATGAGACTGATAGGTTTGTAGCTACCAGGATCATCTTTCTGGTGTCATATTTGCCAGTCTCCAGTCTGGAGCAACCTCTAGGAGTCACCTGGTTCAGTTCTCTACTCTGAGTAGGCCCAGGACTTTCCCCAGCTGAGTTTTGAGCATCTCCAGTTGCCCCTTCCTCAGAGATGCTTCTCTGAGTTAGCTGTTCCAATGTTTGACTACTCTGGTTGTGAATTTTTTCCCCTCTAATATCTGATCAAAATTTCTCTTGGTTCAACTTGCATCCATTGCCTCTTGTCTTATGAGAATATAAATTTAATGCATAACCTAGAAATCTAGTTTCCATGGGCTTCTTTTATAGACAACAAAGAATGGCTGATCCATAAGATAGTTTTTAACAGTTTGGGTGGGATCTTGCCATGATTCATTATCTGGGAATATTTCACTGTATTGGTTATGCTAGGAGTTTATGTAGAGCAGCCTTGGAAGACCTGTGTTTGGTCCCTGGGTTAGGCAGCATGAATATTACCCTTTAACTCTGCATTTCAAACATGCTATTTCTGGAGGAATGCACTAAACCTTTATCTAAATGCATCTTTCTGAGAATGCTGTGTTCATTTTACGTTGTCATTCACTGTACTGTAGGACCTACAGATAAACCTTTTAGGGAAGTGCTTGATTCCATGATGCTTTCTTCCTTTATACTTCTTCAGCTAATAATACAGCTTTTGTATCTAGAGTATGCCCTAAGTAAAGGGAAAAAAGTAAGTAGCATATTAAATCTTTTTAGACTAGAGAAGGTAAGTAAGAAATCCAAAGTAATTGAAATCAAACTTATAATCTCTTGAAGTATTTATTTTGGAATCCTAGCTAAGACATCTTGGAGATCTAATGTTGTATAGAAAAAAAAATCTAGTGAAATGCTACTTACCTGGTTTCTCAGTAAGTGAATACTGTCAACTCCAGCAGATAAAGAAATTAAACATTTAAGGAAACAGGTTTTTTAGTTCAGAGTATAGATACTGTAAACTTTATTCATTCTTTCTTTTTCCTTTTTTCTGTCAGAGAAATCTATCGGCAACATTCCTCTACACAGACTCACACACAGAGTCTGAGGCTTTCTTTTATAAGAGCTTATGCTGATTTCAAATAATGTTTTTTAGTTCTTTTGTACTTACATTATTTCTGGTTTAGGTGTATAGAAAGTGAATAGCTGATATTGAATAGTGTGACAGTGTTATTTGTGTTTACACCAAGCAGAAGATGTAAGCACTTTTCTCCCTTCCCCACTCTTCTCAGTATACATAATCTAGTGGAGCAAATGTAGGACAAGCAAAGAAATAGAGACTGGCAACTTCTGAATCCTAATCCTGTTAGACTGTGTCTTTGGCAAATCACTTAACCTCAGTGCACCTTTGTTTTCCTATTTATAACCTGGACTTCCACCTGTTGAATTGGTCTAAGTGTTCTTTGGACGTATGAGTTCGGGCTGGATAAGTAGAACTGAGACTACTTAGATGTCTGTATCAATCACATTTGCCAGCATCGAGACCTTATGGAACTCTCACTTTTTTTGTTAGTATTAAGCAGTTAATTTTCAACAGAGAAGTATGTAAACTTCACTGCAACTTCTTTTTTGCTGAAGAAGTAACTATTCTTGAAATGCATAGTAAAACTGAGCAAGCATTTGAAATTTAAAAACTTTAATATGAAAAACAAAGTATGAATATCAGTCTTCTCTTCTACTTTACCTCCCGCTTCTTCCCATTCCCCCTTTCAGACTCAGAAGTTTTTTCCTATGGGATTTTGTCTGCCTTTTAACAGCTTTTTGGATGATATTCAAATAAATTCTGAAGGAGGAAGAAAAGGCTTTTTGATAGTTAAAATGAGATTTCAAAAGCTATATGTATTCATGCAAAAATTAACTAAGCCTGCAGAGAGGAAATATGAAAGTGGCAGCTCTGTTTGTTGTGGTCTTGTTGCAGAAAGCTGTCAGACACAATATGCACAATCATCTTGAACTCTTTCGTACTTTCAGCAGAGATGAAGTAAACCAATGGCTTTTTAGCCAGAAAGCTATTTTTTTTTCCCTGCCTTGACTCTTTTCTTTCTCTACTTGTATTTGAACATTTACTAAATGCTTGTTAAAAAGAAGATGTTGATGAAATATACCTGATAATCAATTTGTGTGTATTCGTGTGATTCTGTTTCTGATTGGTGAAGTGAACACATTTAAAATGTGAAAACTCAGATTATGTAAATGAAGTTACACAAGCAAATCAGTCTTCTTAATTGCCTTTTTTAATTTTTTTTTTTTTTAGTAATGTGGATATAGATAAAGAATAACTTTATATTTACTTATGACTAGTTGTCAGATAGTACACAGAGAGTAGTGGTCAATGAATCAATGGAAATCGGTGATAAGTGTTGTCCCCTAGAGGTATCCAGTCCCCATGGTACAGGGATCAATACCCTTTAAAAAGTATTAAAGATATTAAAGAATATATTCATCAGTGACATTGACAGTGAGATTGAGTACACCCTCAGCAAGTTAGCAGATGACACCAAGCTGTGTGATGCAGTTGATGCACCCAAGGGAGAGAGGTGGGGTGCCATTCAGAGAGACCCAGACAGGCTGGAGCAGTGGGCCCAGATGAACCTCATGAGGTTCAACAAATCCAAGTGCAAGGTTATGCACCTGGGTCCTGGCAATTCCCACTATCACTACAAGCTGGGGGACAAAAGGATTTGAACACAGTCTTTCTGAAAACCAGTGCCTTGGGGGCACTGGTGGATGGCAAGTTGGACATGAGCCAGCAGTATGTCCTCGCAGAAAGCCAACCATATCCTGGGCTGCATCAACAGAAGTGTGATCAGCAGGTGGAGGGAAGTGATCCGGCCCCTCTGCTCTGTGCTGATGAGACCTCACCTGGAGTACTGCATCCAGATGTGGAATCCTGAGCACAGGAGAGACATGGATCTGTTGAACATGTCCAGAGGAGGGCTGCAAAAATTATCCAGGGAATGGAACACCTCTCCTACAAGGACAGACTGAGAGAGCTGGGGCTGTTCAGCCTGTAGAAGAGAAGGCTCCAGAGGGACCTGATATCAGCCCTTCAGTATCTAAAGGGGGACTACAAGAATTTAAACAAAATAATCTTTTTTTTTTTTTTAATTTATTCTATACCTGTCTACAATCCTGATTCCTGTATACCTTATTGTGACAAAAGGTAGCAAAATAAAAATAGGATTCTAATTAACAGATTTATAAAACATTATCCAATTACCTTAAACAACATTCTCTACTTTTCCTTGCCATGATAGTTACAAATTAAAACTGGCTTACACCTCCCCTCTCCTTACAAGAGTAAGTCAAGTAGCTTTTGCTGGGTGCCTAGAATATAATTATCTTGTTTGTTATGAGTGTATCAAAATGTAAGACAGTTTGGGCATGAGTGGCAGAAAAATGTTATTGACTGGCTAGTAATGCTGAAATTATAATTAGTAAATTAGATGTGAGGAGAAAAGCCCTTGTATGTTGCTTTACAAGTTGGACTTTGGGAAGGCCATCAGTGTGAATGTACTTTCTATTATTTAACATTCTTTCTCCTAAAACCACTGGATAACAGTGAATATGCACACTTTTCTTGAATCTTGACAGTGGATTAGACTCAGCTGGGTGAGTGGGGTAAGCTGGAAATCAATTGGGTGACTTTTTGCAAAATTCTGCTTAGGCTTATCTGAATTACCTCAGATTCCACTAGTGTTAGTATCTTAAAATGTTCAGCACTTTTGAAATTTATTGCTTAGTTTGTTCTTCTGTTTCTACTTATTTAACTACATTGTTTTTTTCTTCTTATAGTACTGTACAGGAAAGGTATTGAAGAGATGCTGTGCTCTGCAATCTTAGCCTGATATGGAAGTTTGTTATCCAAGAAATCTTTTATTCTCTTTTCACAATTTTAGCACATGATTTTCATGTTTGAATTAAAAAAAAAGAAAAAAAGAAAAGAAAAAGAAAAAGAAAAAAAATGTATAGGGACCACTAAGACATTAGGGCAGTTCAATTGCTTTTTGGCTCAGTTGGGTTGAGTAACTTTATTGGAAGTGTCTGGATACACTGAACAGATGCACTCTCATAAACCTACAAAGTGCAATCCCTTTGCTTTCAAGTAGTGTCAAGTGTTTTGAAAAGGAACTAATGCATCACCATGCAACAAAAGAGCAGAAAACTGCTTCACTGTTTTTTGAGGGAGTTTCAAAATTCTGAAGGATGATAAGTTTTGCTTAACAAGAACTTTGAGAAGCAAAGTTGTCCCAGCCCCATGGTTTACCCACGACAAAGGTCAGTTTGAAGAAGTTGCCCAGTGATGACTACATCATCTTTGTGGGCTCTTCCATCATGGAGATGAATGCATTGTAGTATGCATTGGTGTTCTTCTTTTCTAGGGAGTAGGGGAATGCAGGGCATACTGTATTATTTCTTAAAGCAGACATCTTGAACTATAAATACTTTAGCAAGTTAGAGCACCTGTTACCTGTCATTTTCTGACAATTGAGTGTCCTTTGGTGATGGAATGGCTTAATATCAGTGTGCTGAAAGTTCTGAATAACTGGCAGCTGAGCCGTCTTCCTGTAAAATTGCAGGCATTCTTCTCATATCATACTAACCTCCCTCGCATTCCCTCTCACTGGCTTCAATCCCTCTCTGAAATCTTCTGTTTCAAGGCCAGAGTCTGCCAAATTGGCAAGAAGAACAGATTCTCCCTCTCTTTGAAGAGCTAGTGTCACTTAGCACGTGAGAAGATTGATTGTAAATAAACAATGAATTGTTGTGTGGAGTATAGTATTCTAGTAATGTATACAAGGATATGTAGCTGTCTGGATAAAGCAGGTTTATCATTATTATTTAGAAATGGCCGATCCTAGCTTGTTTCTTAACCAGCAAGCTTATTTTAACTGGAACAACTGATACTGTCTTTGTCTTAGCTTTACCTCCAGAGATCCCAGACAGTGCATGTTCGTGTATTGTGGAGTTCTGCAACATTCAGTTTTAGTGCTGCCAGCTGTAATGTGTGTTCAGATCTCCCAGTGCCCCTTTAATACAAACAAAGGGAATATATAAGAGTCTTCCACCAAGCCTTGTTAATGGGTTGCCCAGAGCAAGATGGAATTCTGCAAGTTGAAACTTGTAATTTTAGAGACTGTACCTTTGTTACCTTGAAAGCAACATAACTCATCTTTCCTCACAATCAAGCAGTTTTAAACTGGCTTGAAAATCAGACTAGCATGCTTCACGTGGCTACAAAACATTCCTGCAGTAATTCCCATTGTGACAAACCTGGCCCTAAGATACAGATCATGTTGCTTTGGATTGACACTTGGCCCAGTCTAATTAGTTAATACAATGCAATATACTAGTGCTTGCTCTGAAAGCCTCTTTTAAAGAGTAATACACTTGTAGACTTTTATAGCCAGTAAGTACCATTAGGCCATGTAGCCTGATCTGTATAGCACATCATTAAACTTCACTTAGTAACACCGGTATTGAACCCAAACGCTTTTGTCTGACTGAAAAAATCATTTGCATATCTTCCAGAAGGGCATTCAGTTTTGATTAAGTCATGTGGTGCTGAAGGGGCCGAAAGGCCCCTGGGAAACATAGCAGCAGGAAGCAGTCAGATGGTGGTGCTGCCAGAGCAATTAGGCTGGCCTGCAGCCCGGTCCCCATGATGTCCTGAGTTTTCATGGGAAGGAGGCTGCTGGGAACAGCTCACTCTCGGACTGCTTCTGCCCAGTGTGCCCATACACGCTTTCACTCACAGGTGAGAGGCTGAGCACTGCAGGCACAAAGTGAGGCAGCTCATGGGCACCTCTGCCCTCAGCCACTGCTGGGAGGAATCACTGCTTGTATAGGCTGAGAAAACTGTCCTGACAGAGTAGGAAGATTGCCAATGACCTATTTGATAACTTTGGTTTTGTAAGAGGACAGAATTTACTAAGACTTACTTACTTGATTTTTGAACTGAAATATATGATGAGACTACTGAAATCTGAATGCTGAGCACTACAGTACAATCTCTAATTGTGGCAGTCTCTAACGATGTAATTATCTTCACCGTATACATTTAAAAGATCTATGAAAAGTAAGTTCTTTTAAATATTGAATAACATATTGAAACCAGTTTGTTATCTTTCTTTCTGATAAGCCAAGTAAATTATTACCTTGAACCTCTCTAAGGCAATTTGGTAACCACATCATCCAGTGCTGCACCTATTTTTACTCCTTTTCAATTCTCACCATTGTTCCTGAGTTGTGGGTGTTTCAGTCTGGCCAAATGCTGGTAACTCAGCTTCTCTAATTGACACTGTTTTGTTTACTCATCTGAAGACCATATTATTTTGGTTATGTTGTTCTGAGCAATTATTTTCACTTTTCTGTCTACTTGTCTTTATAGAAACTGTTTACCTAGCTGGAGTCCTCTGCGCTCAGGTCTATCATAGAATTGCTAAGGTTGGAAAAGACCACTAAGACCATCTAGTCCAACTATCAGCCCATCCCCACCTTGCCCACTGACCACGTCCCTCAGTGCCGCATCCACGTGTTTCTTGAACACCTCCAGGGATGGTGACTCATCACCTCCCTAAGCAGCCCGTTTCAATGCCTCACCAATGTGGAATGGTACTCTAAACTCAGCGTAAGCAAACTGCCAATGGAACTTTTATCTGTTACTGTTTCCTCAGTTGCTGCACTGCTCAGAAAATAATCTTAGTTCTGTTCTAGGCCAGTAATTAAAAAAAATGCTTTGCAGTGTAGAACTTTGATGGTATTCTTGGGCATTGCAAGTGAAATATACCTTCTAAGTGGTGATTCCTCATCCATGCTTCTAGTTATACCCATTAACCTGTTAACGTGTTCATTTATAGCATTCACATTTTTTAATCAAAGCACTGTTTAGTATAGTGTGGTATCTCTCAAAGTCTGTTATTTAATGCTCTTTTACATCTAGATTTTTGTTCCTGCTTGAAAATACAACAGTTCTCCAAGATTATGTTTTCATAGTTGATAGCTACTAGTAGGTAATTGAAGAAGTCCAGTGTTTCCCAGGGGCCATTAAATAATGTTTAATGTTTTTCTTGGGAGTATTATCAAACTGGACATAGTATAAATATCTAGCTCATCTTACGGCAGCACTAAGATCCTATTTCTGCCCTATCCTTGCAGTGGGTCCCGCATGCTCCTGTTGTATAGTAGCCACTTCAGTCAGTAGTAATCTTAAGTTCTAATGGAAATTTAGCTTCTAGTCCTACAAAATTTTCCAGGTGCTTCAGACTTTGAAAATCAATTTTCCACAGTGCTGAGAGGTTGTCAGACAACTCTCTTCTAACAAATTATGAACACCTGATTTTAATTTCTTAATGTGTTAAGTACCACTCCACTACTGACATCTTCCCAACTCATCACTGAAATGGAAGATGCATTGCACAGAAAAAGATGATACACATTATATTACATACAGCACACACTTGTTCTGAACGCTACTTTATTTGCCTCTCTCCCTTCAACACCAGGATAAAATGTCAAGAGGACTATAATTGCGACAGTTTTCTCCTCATATGCATATCATTATCTTTTTGTTCACTGATTTTTAACATTTCATTTTGTTCCTCTATTAAATTTTCTGAAAATTCCTGGCGCTTCATCAGCAGAAGAGATGTTTTTACCTTGTATTGTTTATTTTTATACTGCTTAAGAGTCCATCAAAGACATCTATGCCAGTAATGCATCAATTATTCTTGAATCTTCCAATTAAAATATATTAGAAAAATAGCTTAATCTTTACCAGCACTTAGTGTATTATCTGAATTTCATCATACATGAGGGAAATAGCTTTAAACTGGAAGAGGGTAGATTTAGACTACATATTAGAAAGAAATTCTTTACTGCGAGTATGGTGAGACACTGAAACAGATTGCCTAAAGAGGTTGTGGATGCACCTTTCCTTTAGGCATTCAAAGCCAGGCTGGATGGGGCTTTGAGCAACTTAGTCTAGTGGGAGGTGTCCCTGCCTGTAGCAGGGGCTTGGAACTACATGATCCTAAAGGTCCCTTCCAACCAAAACCTTTTTTTTTTTTTTAAGTGAACAAAATCTCAAACAACTGAAAGCACTTGATTAATACTAACTGCCTTCCTATCCCATATACTGAACAAATTCCTAACAGGTAATTCTTTGTATATTCATTCTATAGTATGTTCACGAAATTAGGTAACGGCTGGGATGAAACTATGTTGTGTTCTTCATATGGCTTCTAAAACATCTCAAAATATAAACATAATTGGGGTGAAAATGGGAAATTGTAACATACAATTAGAATTTCAGTGCGTAGACAACACTGAAGTTTCTGAAAAGTTTCTCCGTCTATGAATGCATTTATCCTTACTTTATTCAACTGAGTGAAAAAACAGATGTTAATCTGGGAAGATCCAAAAGCACCTCTTTCTATTTATTCAAGCTAGAGAATTTTATTGTAGTACTGTTTGATGTTCATGAAGTTGAGTAGTCTGCTAAACAGCAATAGAAAATAATAGTAAAGGCAAAATATGGCTTATGTTCAGATGTCAGTCTGATGTGAGTGGATTTTCAGAATTTTGAACACTTCAGCTATTAATAATTTTCTCTCTGCAGAGAAGTCAAATCTGGTAATTGTTTAGAATTAGTTATTACAATTTCAACCACCTAATAATCAAGAATATCTCAGGAAAAAAAAAGAAAAGAAGGGGAAAAAAGAAAACTTTGAAAGGGTAAGTAGTCTCATCACCAGGAAAGAAAATTGAATCAGTTAGAAAACCTTAAGGCAGACATGGCACTTCTGGAGGAGATGCCCCTTTCCAAGTAAAATACAAACACTTATGTAAGAGAGACAGGGTGGAACTAGCTGTGCCTAATGATTTTTTTCCCCAGAGCAAGGGATGTTCCTGTCTTGTTTAATAAAACTAAAATTCAGGCTCTGAAAGCTACAGAACAGGAGCTTATTGACCGTTGCTGAGTACTAAAGTGACAGGTTAAAGATTCACTTGTCCTTAATCAAGATGACCCTAAACTTTTTATGAAAGTTACCAGGGGGTATGATCTGACACTTGTTCACTATGTCTAGTGTTACTCTTTCACTCTTGTAAGAATTTTTTTCATAGATAAATGCAGAAAGATTTATCCCTTTAATTCTCTGGCTTTAATAACCATGGGCTATTCCCTTAATGATTTAGAATTGCATGACGCAGGAGACAGTTAAACTTAGTTTACGGGAGATTAATTTCACTTTCAGGCTGTGCCCAGCTATTTGACAAGATTGTAAGCAAGGAAACTCTCTCTTCCCAAGGAAGGCAACTGTAGTTAGATAAGCACTTTTAGCTTGGCATTGGTGGAGGAACAAACAGTCTGGATATCCTCCATGCTACTGATTTCTTTGCCTTTCTTTGTAGAAATGCAGCTTGTCATGTGTTGAAGACAGCACAGAACTTATCCAAACAAAAAATATCCTGGGGAAAAAAAAAAAAAAAAAAAAAGTTACTTCTCAATTTAATCAGGTTCCTGTCCCACTTACAGTGGAGCTATATAAGCAGCTGGGGAGAAGATAGGAGTGAAGGCTGGAGAGAGTAGGACTAATCTTTTCAGATGACCAAGTCTGAAATCTATATTTTTACTACAACTTTGCTTGGTGGTGGCAAAAAGGGCCTAGTGGGATAAATTTGCTTTTAATGCCACAGAACTTCTGTTCCTCAAAAAACAATTTATATATAACCTAAGTTCTCTTGTTTACGACTGTAACATCAGCTATCAACTGCCTGCTATATTTGTTATGTCTGGTTTTAACTGCATGCTGAAGAGTAGGCACTTAAGCAAGAAGATGACTAGTGTATTGACTCAAAGAACAATTTACCAAAAATACTCTGCAGGTATTTGGAGCCTTTCTCTGAACTTTTGATATGGAAAATATTAGTTATGTCTAAACCAAGGATATTAGTGAAATCTTCTGTGGTATCAGTCCTATTCTTTTCTCAGTTTGTGGTTCTTTTGCTCATCTCATATTTTTTTCCACTTTTTCCAAAATCCCACCTGTATTACAATCAATTAAGTAGACTTTTCTTTTTTCCACCTAACTTTTACTGTGTACATTTTAATTTGCTGTGTATACAGAGAAGGGTTTGACTGAAACTGTCTGTGTTTTACCCAAGTCATAGATGTAGCGAAGCTGTTTTAACAAGCAACTTTAATACCTCTTTGCCCTTCTCAAGCTGCGAAAAGGGCTGTAGGGGAGCCAAGAACTTTTGCCAAAACCGTTTACCCAAATGCCTAAATATGTCCTCCAACCAAACTTGTAGTATACTGAGTCAGACAGTGCTTCTGGAACAATTCTGCTTCAAGTGTTAAAATCTAAGGATGAGTAATGAAAGCACCTTTGCTGACTGCAAGTACATTAGAATAACAGAGCAAAACACACCACTGCAGACAGTCAGGAGACTAACATTAATCAAGGTGTTCACCTGTATTTTGTATTGAAGCTTCCAAAACCAAACAAAACCACTGAAAACATTCATCAGACTGAGTGAGTGGTTCCTTCATCTTGATGGTACCAGATCAACGGAGAGCTGGTTAGCTTTGAGGATTCTTGCTCTTTACTGAATAAGGCTATCACTTACACCCATCTTTTGAGCATATCCACTTTGTATTAAAGTGCCTTCATGTAGCAATACTTGAAAGCCTCCTTCAGAATTCTTTATGCCCTAAGTTTTGACTGAGCAATTTATATTAAAACCATTTCTGCTTCCCTTGCCTGTTCTCTCCCTTCTCTCTTCTCCCAACTCTTCTTTCCTAAGTAACTGTAGGGTGAGAAAAGAAGCCGTTTTGCATTTCAGTACACTTAATGTAGCCAAGAGGTTTGTTCATTGCTGCTTTGTACTTTCAGACAAACTAGAAAATTTAGATTAATAGGTTGTTTATTCTTTTGCGTGTTCCTCAAATCAAAGGCACTGGGTTGCATTATTAAAGAAGTTTTGTGTGGCAGGCTTGGAACTGTCCTTACTGTGCTGTACGTGAAGAAAAATGATTGCTTTTCATCCCCCTCTCTTTATGCAGACTGGCACTGGAGAACTGTTAAATGTGTGTCAAATACTATCACTTAAAGACCTTCCTTCTGTACAGCTGATGTTTATCTCCAATGTCATGGAATGCTTTAATGATCTGTTTTGGAACAGAACAGGAAAACGCTAGAAATAGAAACTCACATGTCTTTATATTTAAAAAAAATTAAATATTCACCAGTTTAATAAAAGGAGGTTTTGTTTAGAACACTAGTGACTGTCTGCTTCGCGGCGTTTTCAGATCTCCTCATTGGGATTCTGTTCATTTATTGTATGGTTTCTCATCCATTCAGTTAGCTATAATGCACAATTAGGGTTTCAGGGATGATCTACCCAGCCAAATTAATGAGGAAAGTATTCAATGTTATTTTGAGATGAGACCCATTGCTGAAGTATGTAGTTATTTTTTAGTAGCTGACTGAATGCATGACAGTGTCCTGATGTTCTGTACCAAATGGGTAATAGCCTACCTCCAGGTTTATAATTATGCTAGGGACTCCATTCCACTGCCATTCTGTGACAGGCCTTCAGCTTCAGAAGTGAAAAGTCTGAGGTGATGTAATTTAAGAGACAAGATTGTGCCTGTCATATAAATAAACGTAAGAGCTAAGATGTTTCTTTGCCTTATGGTTTGTACTTCAGCTCTAGCTGATGTTCAGAATGAGAGAGACAGAGCTGCATATTCAGCACTGCAATTCATTTTAAGAAATGGAAAGACTTCGACCTGTGTGTCACACCAGCGGTGCCAGGTGCACAGTGGGAAGCAAGCGGTCACAGCTATTAGGCTGGCTGAAATGATGAACTTTCTTCAGCTTGATGCAGGGTGCAATAATTATGACTTTCTTGTTTCATGTTTAGTTCCCGATTTGCAGCCCCTTTGCCTAAGAAGAGTCTGGTTTTTGTTCTGAGTGAAACTTAGTGCCTGTACTTCCATTCTGTGTGAGGTACTAGCGCTAGTAGTAGGTTCTCCAAGTCTTCTAGGAAAGAGTATTTAAAGAAAACTTTGCCTATAGGCTTGTTTGTAACTATACTGTCATCCTCCACCTGAGGATCATGCAGAGTTCATCTAGCCACTTCTGAATTTCACTTTATCGTGTTAGTTTACCTCTGTATCACAAATCACTGGCAATGTTGGGTTTCCCTGGCAAGGAGTCTTAAACCTTTTTTGTGGAAATGGGAGGGGTGGTGCTTTGCTTTTGTTTTGGTTTGGGTTTTTTTTATGTCTGTTCATTTGTGATCTCTGCGTAGGCAAGTAGTGACCTGTAGTTCTGCTAGAAGCTGCTTTCCCAGCTTTTCAGAGGACAATCTCAACTCGAGTCTTTCCATACTGTTCAGTTGTCTGGTTTGTTCAATTGTGCCATGTCTTCCACCTTTCTAATGCTTGCAGGCCAAGGTAGCCAAGTTCAAAAATTTATTATAGATCTCTATTTATAATGTTACATATTAACTTTTAGCCTATTATAAACTGCCAAGAATATGAATAAGTAGATCATTGTTCTTTTCTTGTAGAGACGGAATTGTGATGATCCCAGACTTCCAATGGCACAGCAAGTGTTGTTTGCACTGCAATACATCTGTGACTGAGCTGAACATTGGTACTTTTTTGAGAAAGTCATAAATATTTTTATCTTCCTAATTAATATTTCACACGTATGAATTTTACCCTGCTGGGGGGGCCAGCAGGGACAGGGAGGTGATTGTCCCCCTCTACTCTGCTCTTGTGTGGCTCCATCTGGAATACTGCATCCAGGTCTGGAGCCTCCAGTACAAGAAAGACAGAGCTGTTGGAGAGGGTCCAGAGGAGGGCCACAATGATAATCAGGGGACTGGAGCACCTCCCCTACAAAGACAGGCTGAGGGAGCTGGGCTTGTTCAGCTTGGAGAAAAGAAGGCTGTGGAGTGACCTCATTGCAGCCTTTCAGTACCTAAAGGGTGCCTACAAACAGGAGAGGAATCAACTCTTTGAAAGGGCTGATAATTGCAGCACAAGGGGAAATGGTTTTAAGATGAGGGAGGGGAGATTTAGGTTGGATATCAGGGGGAAGTTCTTTACAGAGAGAGTGGTGAGGTGCTGGAACAGGCTGCCCAGAGAGGCTGTGGATGCCCCGTCCCTGGAGGTGTTCGAGGCCAGGTTGGATGGGGCCCTGGGCAGCCTGGTCTGGTATTAAATGGGGAGGTTGGTGGCCCTGCTTGTGGCAGGGGGGTTGGAGATTCATGATTCTTGAGGACCCTTCCAACCCTGGCCATTCTGTGATTCTGTGATACTGCTTTTTTCTAGTCTAATTTTTGGACATTTCTGAGTCAGATATGGTCATAACCTGATATATCATTATCACAAAATACTAATCTTATTTATTTTTGTTACTGACCAGCAATATTCACACTTACAGGAATTAAAATACTAGATTGACAGGAAGTAGTTTTATACTGCAAAGATGAATAATAAATCATACCTGTTTGTTTTACAAATGAGTTCTATATAAACAAAACTTCTCTGTTCCTATCTGTCTTTAGTATCTGAAAGCAGGTTGTTGTAGCCACAAACTCCACTCATGTATCTCCTCATTTTCCTGTTATACCAGAAATTTCTAGTACTTGCCTAGTTTTCTTTGTGTTTACTAATAGGTATAACAGAAGGTATTTTAACAGCTTCCTTTTAACATCCAGAATAGTTAACAATTTCACACAGATATTGAAACTGCAATCTAATTTGTCTATCATTGAAAAGCTTTCATATCTACACTTATTCATAAGAAGACTTTCTAGTGGTACAGACAGCTATTCAAAAAGAAAAGGAAATCAGAAGAAAGGCTCATTAAATTCTCAAATAATTCACTGATTTGTTGTTTCAGACCTTAACAGCTAAGCAAGTAATGATGATCTTCCGTGTGCTGTACCAGTGGATTCAGAACTGTGTCCTTCATTCAGTAAAACTCTGTTCTGGTCACAGCTGTGTATACAGAGCTGCAAGTGAATATGAGATGTGCACATAAAGGCTTTCAGCCTATTTCCCTTTGCAGCACTCATCCATTTGTTCTCTACCAAATCCCAGAAAACATCCTCCTAAATGGAAAGAGTAAAAGTAAATAGCGAGAAGATTTGTTTTTCTTCTTGATAAACATGTCATTTAAAGTGACTTTCCAAACATATCCCATTTACTGGAGATGATTTAGAAACTTCAGCATTCTGTTTATTGCCCACCAGCTTGAACCCTCAAAGCCTTGTTCTTTCTGTCAGTTTCTAATTCAGGGAGTTCATCAGCAAAGTTTTATTTTGGTGCTTGGACTCAGGTTCTCAAGTCCAGAGTAACTTCCATATTCTCTAATAACCGAGGAGCTTTTTCTTGTAACTTGTATCTACTGAACATCCTGGAAGTTTTTTGGAGGTGGTATATTTTTTGTTTTCCTTTGGGACTCACTGTATGCTAATGATTTTATTTAATCTTGAATCTCTTTGAGAGCTAGTGCTGCTAGTTTCAGAGTCCTCGGTATCGGGAGTGTGGAACAGCAAAGCAAAGCTCAAAACAGATCCAGACAGGAGATAACTCATGTGAGAGACAACTGCAAGGATGGATGTTACTTTTAAATGTGACATGAAAGTTAAAGCAATATGACTTAATACATCTATATAGCATCCCTTTATTTTGACCATCCACTTCACATAGAGTACTACTGAAATGCAGGAACATCTGATGCAGTCTGTTAGATACAGTTCCTTTGCCAGAAACACCAGGAAGCAATCTTTTTCCCAACAGGGCAGCATGAAGAAACATTTATAATTGCGTGGAGCAAATAGGACCTTAGCTTTTAAGCTCTGCTTTGAAGGATCGAGCACATTTCCTTTGAGTCAAGAACATATGCTGAAATACATTACGTTTAAGTACTTCTTAAAGCTATGTTGCTGTATGATTTGCACCATCTGATTTTCAGACTTGTTCCATAAGTCTCACCACTGAATGGGAAAAGAAGGGCAAATGTTGCAGCAAATAAAAGGAACATGTGTTTTGTAAGTCTTTAATGGCTAGAGATACTTAAAGAGCAGCTTTCATCTTGACTCCCACTCTGATGGTTTATCATACTTGCATTTTCATGGTGGGTTGTAATTTATTTATTTATATTTTTTTTTGGCTGAACAGTCAGGATATTGTTGCACGGGAGACTCAAAAAGAATATGTAAGAGCGAAACCACAGAGAGTACAATTGTGTTAGAACAATGTCACTGAGAACCCAGTTACAAGTAAAGGTTAATACAGTGTTACTATGGATGGCCCCTCTTCCTATACATGCGTTAGTCAACAGTATTGTTTTATTCTACAAACACATCATGAATAACAGTATAACTGTATTTAGGATATTAGGACTCCTGGAATTCTTTTTTTTTTCTTTACTTTCTTTTTCCCCAGAATAAGGATAGCCCTGTATTTCTTGAAAGTTCTGTTTTAGTTTCCTTTTTACATTCTCGGTAGCATGCATTGCAGCAGCAATCCTTACAGGAGCTTCCATAGAATACTGATCACGCTTTCTTTAGGAAAAATCACTTCTATATCATATATGGTCAGAATAATTTGCTCTCAAAGTTATCTTCTTAAAACTAAGCAGCTAAGTTGATACTCTTTTTTTCTTTTTAATGATTTCATCCTTGAAGATCTTCAAACTGTCATCTGAAAGTTGAAAAGAGATTAAACAACTGAACTCTTATCTGTTTTCAGTTTCTTCAAACAAAGATTACAGTGTGGGTTTATATGTACCTCCAGTAGATGGCCTTTGTTTTCTCTGGAAAGCCCTGTGCAGCAATAAGAAACTGTCCTTTCATTTTCTCCAACAAGAGGCACTCTTTTGTCTAATTTTTTACCCTTGCCTGATTACCATAATATATGCATACTATCAGTGTTAGGACATAATGCTGAAGAATTTAGAGCATTTCCTTTAACCTTCGTCCAGCAGAATATTTTTAATTTGCAGTTCACAGTAGATGGTCCATGGAAGTGTATTAAACTGTGAAATAGATTTCATTTAAACTTTGTCAAAAATGCATGATGTCTATGTGAGGCTTTCTGGATTAATGGACACTTGAAGAGTTAAGAACTTGCTGTGCTAAAAGTTCAAGAATGCCCAACAATTTTTATTTATTTTTAATGAACGTTTATGGTCATTTTAAAATATATGGCAGATACAGAAAAAAAGTACCTTATTTCATTTTCTCTCCCCCTTTTTTTGGGGGGGGAGGGGAGGGAGGGGAAGGGGAAGGGGAAGGGCCACACTGCTCCCTGGAGAACTGAAGAGTTAAAATCAAGAGTGTAGTTACAGAACTGTGGCCAAAAAAAGGGGTAGTTGGATGCATTGTTGTTTCAAGTTTCTCTTAGTGCATTCATTCTGCTTTGCATTCAGACCAGTTCTGTAGTGGTAGTCATTTATAATCATTAATCTAGCTCATTGATATTGTAATGGGCTGCAGACATTCTCTGTGGAGCTTACATGCTCCACTGCATTTCCTTCTAAATAACTAATGACTTCTTCAGTCTTGTCATTAACCAGATTACCTTCCTACATCCACTTATTGACTTGTTTGGTTTCAGGTTCATTTTCTTCTTAGTTTTTTACACTCATAAAAATGACTTGGTTTCAGAGTGTTTGAGAGCACTTTATCTGATTAAAAAACATTGTCAAACCATAAGTTTGTATATACCACAATGCTTGTTTTTTTGTGAATAGATGCTTTAACTGTTGACCCAGAGGCTCTTTAAAAATGTCCTTTCCTTTCATACTGTTTTCCTCGGCATTTGTAATCTGTAAAAGACTGAAGAAAACTAGCCAATGGTCTGGGTACATAGGATGGTGCTGCACGGTCTGTGGAAAAACTATGTATAAATATTCATTGCAGTACAGTCAAAGAATGGCCAGGATTATGAATGTTTTTATTACACAAGCTTACAGAGAAAGTTATGTGCTGGACCATTCAGTGCTTTGTGGATCACAACTAGCTTCAGCCACAATGAACTTACTGCTTTACATTATGACATACTAAACTATGCTGAAATGTTCCCTCAGTCTTTCATGATGTGTTTGTAGAAACTGCACTGTTCCTTGAAAGCCTCTACTGAAACAGTTTAAAGTCCAAAACATTTTAGTTTCGTTCATTGTTGGTTGTTGCTCTTCATGCTTTTATGCGCCATGTTGAAGTCTGAAACATTTGGGAGATTCAAAGTATTTCAAATACTTGATTCTACTGGAACTGGGTCACCAGAACCTTTGGTTGATGTTTTTTGGAAAGATCTTAGACCTGAGATTGCTACAGCAATCTGCAGCATTTCTGCAGTTCATTGTATGTCACTTCTTTCCTCTTTAACCCCCACTTCTTTTTCCTTCTAGCCCAATCTCATAGCTTTTCTTACGATTTCAAACCTGCTGTGCTTGACACTAATGAGTTTGCCAGCTAAATATACTTCTTCAGTTCCCAAAGCAGAGATGAAATACTAAGCAGTAGCTGAAGGCTGTGTGCCTCTCCTTGGCCATAGTCCCATTACTGTCACTAGACCCACTACACATCTGAGGGAGGAGGCGTTGCACGTAAGGTCCCGTATTGCATGAGATGCAGCTGCATACCACCTGCCCATTTACTCTGCCTTTCTCGTGATGTGTAGCTATGAATTCTTCAGTTGTTTTGAAGATCTTAAGCTTAATGACAACTTGTTTTCTTGAATGGAGCCTGATCCACATCTTGCCTAAAGATTATTGACGCTGCCTGAGAGCCTGGGGAAATGTTGATGGTCCCCTCTAGTGAAGTGTAGCCGGCATTCCTGTACTTCACTATTAAGATTGTTGTGGGTCCCGTTTCAAGTGGTTGAGCAGTCTGCCCCCCAGATGGCCAGAACTCCTGCGGGAATGTTTGCTCCTTATTGTTGACACGACCATATAGCTCTGGCATTGGATTGATTATTTTCTCAATCAGCAACTGAAAGCTCCTCAAAATGAAGAAAATCAACTGTTGAACAAGATAGAAGCACTTGGAAGATCTGCTGATTGCATCTTAAGTGACATGACAGTGAAAGGGAAAAGATGGTGTCACGGACAGCACATACAAAGAATAGTAAATGTAACAGCACTTCAGTTGTAAATTAATCTCACTTTGAAATTGTAACTTATTTATGATTTTCCAGTTTATATATCTGAAGAGACAATCTTGGTTTGGTTTTACATATATTTGGTAGATTAAAACGCCTCTTGCTGTCTAATGTCATTTCCCTTTTTAGCTGTTTACAGACTGAGGAGTGATTTCTGCTGGGCCACTGGCTGATGATCAGCCAAAAATATACAGAATATTTGTTACTACACTTAACTTTAGATGTTGGGACATTCTTAGCATTTCTTACTTTGCTTTTTTAAAGTATCTAACACATGACAGAAAGCCATACATTCTCACACTGTAGTCCACCAAACAAGCCTTTTCATTTGCTTCAAGCCAATGTCCTTTGGAAAAGGCTAAATGTCCTTTTAGACCTTACTCACAGATCTGAGTGTAGATTTAGTATTATCTATGCTTTTGAATATACACAGGATTATCTTGCAAAGAAGGCTACATGAAGAAAACTGTGTGTCTGTGTAGCAAATAGTTTTATCTACTACTTGCTTTCTTTAGTCAGTAATGTATCTGACAGATTTAAACCAGGCTTTTTTTTTGTTTGTTTATCTTCTTCCATCTTTGGGGTTGTTCAGCCTGAAGAAGGCTTCAGAGTGATTTCACCACTGCCTTTCAATACTCAAGGGGAACATAAAAATATGGAGAGTAATTTTTTATATTGTCTGATAGTGATGGGACAAGGGGGAAGTTTTAAACTAAGAGAAGAAATTTCAAGTAGATATAAGGAGAAACTTATTTACTTAGAGAATGATGAGGCACTGGCATATGTTGCTCAGAGAAGCTGTGGATGCCCCATGCCTGGAGGCATTTAAGGCTAGGTTGGCTGGGGTCTTGAGCAACCTGATGGAGCGGGAGATACAGGGGTGTTGGAACGAGATGGTCTTCACGGTTCCTTCCAACCCAAGCCATTCCATGGTGATCTACTTCTGAAAATACCTCCAAAAGTTATGGTTAATTCTTCTTTCTTACTGCTTGCTGTTCTTGCTCTTCAGGAGTTCTGAATTCGTTAAAATCCAACTTCATCCGAAGTCCCATCCTGCAGTTAAAAGAAGAAATGAAAAAGTTAACATCATCTTTAGTGTTTCATTAGATTTTAGTGTTTAAGTTACCAAAGTTCGTACTTCAGTCATGTTTCAGGCTATCTGTGGATTGAGGAATACTGCATTGATGATGGTTAAACTTCCACTATTGGAATGTTTTCTTTACATTTTTTTGTTTTGTTTCTAATAAAGTTTAAATTCTTCAGTTTCTGGATGTGCCATGCTAGCCACATGAGCATGCCACACCATAGCCTTTGGACTGCACCTTTGGCAATGCTCATCTTGCCCTTAGTGACACTCATTCTAAGCTGAAGGAATGCTGCCACATGAAATGTTTTATACTGTAAGATAATTATGGGGAATTTGAAAAGAACTAGAGGATAATTGAAAGTTTGCATAAACACCAAGATTTTGGATTCTGGAGATAGAATTGCAGCAGTTCTATACAGATTCATGTTTTGTTTTTTGTTAACCTGACAAATGGCTTATTGATGACACAGTTCAAGATCGAGGGGCAAAAATAACCACACTATCTAGAGATTTTCATTTTTTAAGACATCTTTGACTCACTCAAAAGGTGGTGCCACTGGAGCTTTGCCTGAAATAAGCCATCTTTTCAGTGGGGTTACTGTTCATTTGAACTGTCAAGATTCCCTTTCGAACTAATGTTTTTATTCTTTATGTCAACTGCAGATAAATCTTTTCCTTCTTACTTGAGTACTTAAAAAAGCTCTCTGCTCAACCACAGTGTTAATCCTTTCTAACGGTTCTCTCTTTCAGCACTACCCCGACAAATCTTTTTGGTCAGTCTGCTTTAGCTCTCCACTGTATTTGTCTTGAGTCCAAGTGAATCTTACTAAATCTCCGTCACTCTTTTCATTTTTTCTGTATCTTAAGCTGGGTCTTTCTGTGTGTTATCAGGAGTTACCTAAGTTTGCTGTTTGCAGCCATGATCCTTTGTGGAGCACAGAATATCTTGTGAAGGCTAGTTGCCTGTAGCAACGCTCTTACATCTGGTTCTGGCAGGATTTTGCAAATGTTTTCATATGTCCGTAGAATTAATCTGGCGCTTCAAGCACCGCTCTGGAAGAATTGAGCTACAGAACCAAACTCTAGCAACAGAATGCATTCTTCAGATATCCTGCCTGCCTTTGCTGTCATGTCAGATGGTCTTTGGAGAACACCTTGGGATCCCTTCTGGAGGGATCGAAATGATATCAGTGGAAAAACAGGATTTGCGAGTAACCTGAAGTCAGCTGCTGCTTTAATATAGGAAAGATGCTAGAAGATGAGACTTAAGAATGTGTCTGATATCAGAGCGTTAACAAACGATCTTAGCAACTGTAATACAAATAAAGCCAGTTGTCCTGAACCTACCTTTAATTAGAAGACCATTAATGACAATAAGGATCATTAATGACAATAGTATTGCATACTCTTCAACTTCTGAATTTAAACATTTTCAGCAGGAAATTACCTGAGCCTAAGTTTATCTCTCCTGAAAAGGGAGGTTCTGCTTTCTCTCTTAACATTTTGGATCTGGCTTCTGTTTATTTTATCTCTTCTCGTTAGTAAAAAAAATGAATCAATCAAAGAAACAGTGGTTGAATGTTTTTATTTTCTTTCAAAATCTTCCTAAACAATCATTTCCTCAAGTTAGAACAACAGGTCTTTTTCCTGATAGTTTATAAAATCTCTCAATGTAAAATTTTATAAATTTATTGCTGATCAAGTGCTATGCTTAGATTCATTTTCCTAGAGCTCTTGGCTTTCTGTTTGCTACTAGTGCCAGATGTATGGAGAGCTGAGGACATTAGGTTATCACTATCCTGCAAATAAGATGTGAAGAGCACAGCCTCTTAGTCAGATGGAAGTTGTGAAATTGTGTTATTAACTATGAGTGTGTTTATATTGCTCTTTTTGTAGAATTGCAACTCCTGTAGGCAGCATGAGAACATCTGGACTTTTATTTTCAGAGGCTTTTTCTTTTTTATTTGTTTTTTGTAAATATAAAGAGAAAATCCTAAGGATGTGATAGTGTGTATATCAGAAACTCTAAAAATCTAAAGGCCAGGAAAGATTCTCCCAACATTTCAAAGTACATTTTGTTATTTATTGGGCTTTTCTCTGTTATATTTCCAGGAGACTGATTTACCGTGATTATGACTTTATGACTCCTGAATGACTTCATGGCTGTGGTAGAAAAACAATCTGTGGAAATTTTGTGTCCTACCATAATCCTGAGTGGAAAGCTACATTGCCCAGGGCTCCAGCCTTCTTGGATAGCTGTATATACAAGATGATGAATATAAATTTAAGTTTCTTATTCCCATCAAGGCAATCATTCTGTTTCTGGGGAGTTACTAATGTGACTTTTTGGGTCAAATTTCATACACCAACTGCAATAAGTATTCTCCTACTACTTTTGGCATATTTATAGCTGTCATAGGTTGTGACAGCACTGTGGATAACTATGTCTTGTGCCGAAAGCAGCCTAGATACAGCAGCAGTGACTTCAGTTCAGGCTGTCCTAAATATTTATTGGCTTCCTAGGTAGATTTTACAGCCATCACTGAGCTCCAGGCATCTGTGGCTAGGCTGCTGTCAACATGAAAGACTTTAAAGCTTTAAAGATAGCTCAGGTGTGTCTAACAATACACCTCATTCAGGACACCAATAGCAGGCTAAATGCATCATTTAGCATTCCTAGAGCTTGCTTTGCTTTGTGTTAGGTGCCACCTGTCAGCTACACACAAACAGGAAACAGAGGTGGTAGAAGAGTCTAGGTTTTAAAAGCCAGGGAAATACATAGCAGCTGCCTTCAAGTGCTGGCCATTTTTATCCAGAAAGTGGCATGTTTGTTTTCCAAGACTGTACCACTTGGATGAACATCTCTGGCCACTGTGTCTCTGAAATGTGAGGACAAGTCTCCCTTGGCATTAATGGACAATAAACTGATCTTGGATGGTGAGATCTGGTGGACAACAGTCTGGATTTTTCTGGTATCGTGACAGCAGCAGCAGTATACAGACTAGGCAGGAGTCTGGAGACGAGTACAGCAAAAATTGTGAGTAAACAGTTAAAGAGCTTCCTCTTCATCTTTAGCCATACCAATTTACTTTTCTTTTTCTGTTAAGTCTCCCAGCTCCTTCTTAGTGGACTGCTGTTTTAGAATCACTCTGCAATTTATTGATTAGCTATCTTGCAGTAGAAAAGTGTTACTTTGAAATGAAGATGGTTAATGTGGAGATTGCAGTTTCTCTTCATCCTTAAGCACATGAGATGATCAAGTTTGTTGCACTGTGAAATCATGGTAGAGTGCATATATTTCTCTGCTATAGGGTCAGCCTTAAACTCTTTGATTTGCTTCATTTGTTACTGGAACTTGAGATATAGTAATTTTGTGGTAGCAACCAAAGTGGCAGTTGTGGATTCCAATTTTCACTTATTCTGACTGATACCTTCCTTCTTTTCTTTCTTTCTTCATCTTGCAGCATTGGAGACTATTTACTCAGCTGTGGCCTGGAGACAGGAAGGAGCAATGTGGTCATACACCAAACTGCCCTTGTTTATTCCAAGCAGCTCTTGGCAGGCAGTATGGTTCATGGGCAAAAGTAATTTTCTGTATGGTCTTCGCTGACCTTGCTGTAGGGAATAAGAAAACAGTCATCACAGAAAGCTGTAGACACCTCCTAGGGTCTGCGGTGATCCCCCTTCCTGTTTAATAGGTATCCATCCCTAGTCAGAGAAATCGGTATGATTTACTGGTCAGATGCCTGGGGTGTCTACAGGCTGAGTTATGTTATGGTCTAAAAGCCTGCATGCTTTGGTGACTCATTTGAGGGTGCATTCTCTCCAGGCATAAGCAGCAAGAAGAAAAAGAGTAAAGAACAAGCTTCTTCCTTTACAGAAGGAACTTCTCTGTGCTGCTTCAGCTTTGCATGCAGTTCCCATCTAAATAGACTACTTGCTCAAAGGCTAGAACTGTAATTAATTCTTCACTTGTACTGAAAATAAATGTTGCCTTCTGATTTGCTGGCTGGGGAGGATATCTGCTATCCTTTCCTAATGTCCTTTTAGGCAGACTTCTGCTTTAGCTATATGTTGCTTTGTGGTTTTCCGGTGGAGGAATAAGGATGGTGCTCTAATTCAAAACAAAGAATGAGGAGTAAAAGACAACATAAATGATTATTAAGTTTTAAAAACACATTAATTCCAGGCAATGAGATATCTTTGTGCCTCAAAACTAATGCTTACTTAGGGCCCAGTTACCCTTTTAAGCTGCTTTTGTCTAGAAACCTGACAGAGTCTGTGAACAACTTTCACAGAAAACCTCCTCCTACCTTTGAGGAGAAAGATAAGGCTGAGATTCAGAAGTCTGTGGGAGAATTATCCTCCCACAGGTCTTGAAGAGTAGCCCACACCATACTCTTCAACTATGAGAAAATGTGTTTCAGAAGAGTTTTTTTATGCCCACCTACTAACCTTCTCCCTGTGTTGAGCTAGTTGAAGATGATTTCATGAAGCTTGCATGTTCTTTAAATGATCAAAGAGCTTCTTTAAGAAATTAGGACCAAAATCTGTATTGCTATAAATGAATGTCAATATAACAAAACAAAAGAGAAGAACTTTTCTCTTTCTATGTTTAATGAAATATAAATTGTGACCTGGCATTTGGCTGAAAAATCTGTTAAAAATAGCAGTTTACTGCTTGTAGTAAGCAGGACACTTTCAATAGTATCTTGTGGTTATACTTAAAAGCTCAGTGGTACTGGACACCCTCATAGCCCAAGCTCAGTCACATGATGGCTGAAAGACCAAGTGTCTTCAACAGAGATCAGCCTCTGAATTGCATTGTAGTTAGAAATGACAATACAAAAGAAGTTATAGTGCCCTCCATATTCTCTAAGGTATTTCACATTTCAGTGCCATCACAGAAATCTGAATTCAGTTCTTATGTGGGAAGAAGAGAGATTCTGATGTATTTATCCCTGTAGAAGAGCAGGCTGTACAAATCTCTATAACGGTATTGTGACCTGCACAAGCTGGGACTCCCTTGTATTCTCTCTGATTTCTGACTGCAGAGCTGGCTTTTCCAGGCTGAACAAAATGTTTCTACTTATTGTTCAAAATAACCTTTTAGTATCATGACTTGAAATCAAGGGTACTTTATCAAGTAGAAAGTCCTCCCGAGAGCAGTGTGAAATAAATAATTCTAGGTAGTGTTTGTCTTATAGTTTTCTGAACAGAAAATATATTAGCTCTCTCCCCTCTTTCCTCCAGTTCCCTCACTAATAACATAGGTAAAGTCTGTAACCTGATTTTGATGTCAGTGATCCCGCAATGTTTCTGTAGTCAGCACTGAAAAAATTACTGTGGCTGGGTTGGACATTGCAGTGAAATGTCCTTTGGTGCTGCATACCTGGCTCTTGAAATGTCTGACAGAGTTGTAGCATTTTCCCTTTCTCTTAGTTTTTCTTTTCTCTTAGTGGAACCATCTAGCTTTGAGATAGCAAGAAGTTGTGGCTGCCAGCTGGGATAGGTATATTTGGTTGATTATTTGAATGGGAGCTTAGGGGTGATGGAAGGTTAAGATGTGTCTCTGGTAACAGAACTGATGTTCTGTACCTCAGTCCTAATGCCTGTGCCCTTTGGATTCCCTCCCCAACTACTGCTTGGCTCTACTTCCACCCCTGGCTCTTTCTTTCATACTTCACATTTTTCTGTATATAGAAGTACTGCAAAATTGCTGCCATTCAGCTAGTCTTCTCCATAACTCCAGTCCACAGGCTTTTGGACCATGAACACACAATCAGGTTGGGCTTTTTGACAACAATATATTTTCATTCCCTTGGGATCCTATAAAATTCCATAAGATTCACCTCTATGACTCTTTTTGCTGAACCACAGAGGCCTTTCTTGACCATCCTTTCACAAAGCAGCTCCCTAAAACATAAATCATTTGATTGCTCTTCTTGTGTTTCTTGGATCTTAGTTCTCTGCTTCCTATAATACAGTGACCAGATTTGTACACATTATTCCAAAAAGAGACCGTCCAGCTGCCTTACCAAATGCCAAAGTAATAACGTCTGTGGTTTATACTCTGTAGCCTTCCATATACAACCCCAAAGCCTTGTTTGCCTTTGTTACTGCTGCCAGATGTTCTGTGGATGGTTTTCAGGCTTATTGTGGTGAATGTCATCATGCCAGCAAATTTCAGCAAATTTAAGTGACTTTGAAATGATTCTTTTTTCCACATTCAAGTCAAACCAAACTGTGTTGTCACTTGAAACTGCGTTGTTTTGGTTACCTCTTTGTCACACTGAATCACCACTACCTGCTAGCAGCTTCTCTGATGGAAATGCTTTAGAAGTGTTTCCCCTCTATTAGGCCCCTGGTTGTCTGGTTCACTTGAAGTCCCATCTGCAGAGTCCAGCTCTGAGGGCCTAGGCAATAAGGAAGTGGATTTATTGTTGCTACGTATTCAGTCTTAAAAGGAGGGTAGAAAAGAGCATGAATTTTTTCAAGAGATGAAGCATGGGGAGAGATCATCCTGTAAAAAAATTGTGATTTTCTCACCTCTCCTTTCCTGCAGATTTGCTGACAGCACAGGAATACCACTGCCTACTGCAGCTGCTCTGCCCTGACTTCCCTATGGAACTCACTCAGAAAGCAGCAAGGTGGGTTCTCATCTACTCTTTTAGAGCAAGATCAGTCCTGCACAAGTGGACTTGGGAACTAGGTTTGTGGATAAAGGTACGAACAGAGACCTTCAGCTTTTAAGATTCTGGGGAAAAGAGATATCATGATTTGGGGTTAAAAACAGTGTTTTTTCTAGCAATGAGAAAGAATATATATTTAAAGCATATGAATGCAGAATATTGCTCTAAATTCAAGGTGAGTTGCATTTAATGTTAGCCAATGTGGTTTTAACTGATATCATTTAAAATGTATTTATCAACCAGCTTCCTGTGGTTGATCACATTTAAAAGGTACTAAACTCAGGTAAATTGCTAATGTTTTAAAGTACTTTAGCTAAGAACACGGTAGCTAATCTGTTCGAAATTTTATTTTAATCTAGGCAAGGCCTAAAACAGATAGATGACTCAGGGCACTGATAATGTTTTATGGGACTTTTTTACTGACAGTGTTTGTTGGTTCCAGTCCAGCCCAGACAGTTAGAATAGAATCATAGAATCACTCAGGTTGGAAAAGACCTTGAAGATCATGGAGTCCAACCACGACCTAACCATACTGCCCCAACTCTAACAACCCTCTGCTAAATCATGACCCTGAGCACCACGTCCAAATGGCTTTTAAACACATCCAGGGATGGTGACTCAACCACCTCCTTGGGGAGCCTATTCCAGTGCTTAACAACCCTGTTCTTCTGTAAAGAAGTGTTTCCTGATATCCAACCTAAACTTACCCTGGCGCAACCTGAGGCCATTTCCCCTCATCCTGTCACCAGTGAGAAGAGACCAACCCTGCTCTTGCTGTAAGCACCTTTCAGATATTGGAAGAGAGCAATAAGGTCTGTCCTCAGCCTCCTTTTCCCCAGACTGAACGTCCCCAGTTCCTTCAGTCTCTCCTTGTAGGGCATAGTCTCCAAGCCCTTCACAAGCCTTGTTGCCTTTCTTTGGACCTGCTCCAGCACCTCAGTGTCCTTTCTGTACTGAGGTGCCCAAAACTGAACACGGTACTCGAGGTGAGATCTCACCAATGCTGAGTACAGGGGCAGGATGACTTCCCTCGTCCTGCTCACCACTCCATTCCTGATCCAAGTCAGGATACCCCTGGCCTTCTTGGCCACCTGGGCACACTGCTGGCTCATATTCAGCCAACTGTCCATCAGTTGATTATTAACTATCTGATAGTGAAAATGTAATACAATATATGCATCTTTTGGGATAGGGGGTCTTCTCAGATCTTAGGTCTTAGATCACAGCAAGATTACTGAATGAATACTTTATTCCTAGCCATCTCAGTAGAAGGGGCATGGAAATTAAAGTGTTTTAGTGGGCACAGATATAACACTGGAAACAGAATCCAGACATGTGATCAGGATATTAGCTGCTCCTTTGTTGTTCATGGTCTGAATAATGAAGAGGTCCTTGTTTTTAGTATTTTTCATTTCTTTCTTCAGCATCAGAGTCTCTTGAAAATAATACTAAGACAGGAGAGTGTAAAAGTGTTATCCATCTGCCAGTACTTCCACCTGGCTGACTGAATTCTTCCCTGGTACCTATGTCTTGGTATCTGAATTAAAGCTGTGCTGCTTCAATTAATACTAAAAGATGAGTGCTGCTTTTCCCTCTGGCTCATCCGTGTGCCTTCTGGGCCCAACAAAGTGCAGTTGCTTGGCCTCCAATGCCAGACTGGGA
This sequence comes from Centrocercus urophasianus, assembly GCF_019232065.1. Taxonomy (NCBI): domain Eukaryota; kingdom Metazoa; phylum Chordata; class Aves; order Galliformes; family Phasianidae; genus Centrocercus; species Centrocercus urophasianus. The sequence continues at coordinate 16,475,125 of NW_024884586.1, read as the reverse complement.
AAGAATGCTAACCCTGCAGCAGGAATATATCTGCTGCTTCCTTTCATGGAGGTACAACAGCACCAGTCCCATGTGTGGGTGTGCATTTCATAGGGTTCCAGCTGAGCTGAGCAGGAATTTGTGATGGTGCATGAAAGGAGACTTCAGCATATCTACACATGTTATGATGTTTGTGTCAAGGAATTTAATCCACAAGGCTGCTGTAAACTAGAGGCCCCATTCAGGGGCCTGCTGCACTGTTGTGTGCATGCCTTAGAGACAGGCGAGCAGGCTTTGAGAGCAGGTGTTAGGGAGAAACGAAATCTCTGTCAGATGCACCCCAGCTCAGGTGGGGATGACCTCACTCTTGTTGCTGGCTGGTTAAGATTTACTTAGACAATGCTATTACTCTGTTGGAAGATAATCCGATTGAGCAATTTTAATAAAACTTGCCATATTTCTGAAACATCTTTCTCTTTGCTTCCAGTTGTTGCTCTTTTTTTCCTTTTTCACATCCCATGCTGCTACTCAGTCCAGTTCCCACTTCCTATCGTTCTCTCTGGTTCTGCCTGTCGGAAACGTGAATCAGTCTTCTGGAAGCAGCTGTTTGAGTCCTTGAAGAGTGGGAATGGCACACAGAGACCTCCTGACACTGTTCCTCTTTCACTCTGCACAATCCCAGCAATTTTGTTGCTAATTTGCCTTGGGAAAGGAATTCAGGTGTGGCAGTAGCCACAGTGTTTGCTGATAGAGCCAGGAGCTGTGTCATTATTGGAGCTCCTAGGAAGAAAGCAGTCATAGTTGTATTCTCTGTGCTGCATGATTGAGATGATCTCACAACACGGTACTCTCCACTTGTCCAGGAGCTGTTGCTATGCACTGATAACAAACACTGGAAGGGAGTAAGACCTGGCAATGTTAGAGGAACAGAGGTTACAACAGTATTGGTTTTGTTAGCATGACACCAGAGACCTCTATTTTTCTATTCCTGGTGCCACACAGACGCAGAGGTGGTCATGCTGCCCAAAAAACAAGTTATGTGTGTCTATGAGACTTCTTGGACATTTTTTTCTTCAAAGGGTCATAGGCATTAGCATGTTAAAGATTTTTATCTACAGAGATACCTTTGATCTTCAGAGGCACCTTCTGGCTTTCTGAATCATGAAACTGCAAAGGACAGAAAAGGAAGAAATTTTTCCTGTTTGGTGCTGGAATCTCAGGACCTTACCAGAGCACTGATTTTTCTCTTGTAACAAACACAAGGACCTCACTGCCTGCATTGGAGTAGTGTGAGCAGAGTAGTACATAGAGTAAATACATAAACCAGTCCTGAGCTGGTTTATGCAGTATGGGAGCTTACATTGCATTGGTAAGTGCTAACGGAAGTGGGTCTTGAAAGCCTGTACACCCACTGGTAATAGATTGCCTGAGAGTGCAGATCTTACCCTTTTTGTGTGTTCCATTTATTTTTGCCTCCATGTATCAGTAAACAAACCAAGTCTCTGAAGACCCATTTGATCCAGCCTGGCTTTAAGACACACAGAGTCAGTTAGCCCTTAATGGTAGTAGAGAGCGGTAAAAGTCCTTTGCCTGGTCAACTTGCTGGGTCTAGAATTTGTCCTGGGAACATCCTGTCTAGTCTGGGTTTCTGAAATTCTAGCTGTAGTCAGCAGATCACAAAGTTTCCCCATTGACACACTAGCAAGGCTTTCCTGCCAGCCAAACCCGCTTGAACCCTAAAAGACCACTACATCCTTACCAGAATCCCTCAAGTGTAGGCATCTTTCTTCAGTTCTTTCCACATTTTCTTCTTAATATCCATTATTAACGGAGGGCCAACTACTACAGCTACTAACCTTGTAACCAAGTCCAAGCCCCCAAGGGCTGAAAGGCTAATTTGGACAAGAATGAATAAACAGTCCCTTGAAAAACTGGCTACCTGATGAACTCTTGATTTCCAGTTCAGATTTTTCAGATTTTGTCCTCAATTGAGGTCCTGCTGTCTGGAATTCCCTCCTTGCCGGTTGTTTCAGGGAAGAGGTGCAGATACATTGCATATGATGCTCTCTCAGCTTCCCTGGCTGCACAGTCAGCTAGTTATGTGGGGAAATAGCCAGCTGCAGTCAATCTCCTCATAAATGATTGTATTGGATTTTAAAACTTCTCAACATTTCCGGAGTGCAGACTCCTGGGCCAAGTGGAGTCAGTAACCCAGCACCAGAGTGCACCTGCTTCTATTTAGACATTCCCCTGTTACATATGTGCCATACAGTACCCCTTTGAGGCTCCTTGCCATCTCTAAAAGCAAGAAATATTAAATTCCCAGACTTCTGCCTGCTTCCTGATGCTCTTCTTTAAGTAGGAGAGTGGAAATTGCTGCTGCAGAGCACACACACTGACCATAGCTTTAGATTTAAGAAATGAAATTTAGTTTATTGTCATGAAGGTGATATCATGTTGTTTCTCCACAAAACATATTTAAAAACTGTCCATCATTGTTCTTCTACTTCTCCAGGATGTAGAAATGTACCAGCAACAGCTTTGGAGCTGGTGCTTTGAGGGTATCTAGGAGATAGACCAGCATTTCAAAGCAGGGAGCGCAGCTGCTCAGTGATGGGGCCCATAGCATTTCCAGTGCTTAAAGAGTGGTTGGAAATGCTAGAAGCTGAGTAGTATTGCCTGAGAGATGAAGATGCTCAGCCTGCCAGCTTCAAAGCCATTTCCTTGATGTGGCCACTGACAACTTCAGTAACATGCTTATTAGTGAGAATTAAGCACTGAAGCTACTGCTTCTTTAGACAGGAGGAGGAGGAGGCTTCTGGAACATAATAAATAAATCAGAAGCACTTTGACATCTTCAAAGAGTTTTGTTTTAAATACTGGGTTTTCTCCTGGGGACTCTCCTAGCCTCAGTCTTTCTTCTTTAAGGTAATTAATTCAAGCTGCTCTGCATGTTTGATTTTGCCACAGCGAACAGAACTGGTCTGAGTGGCAGGAAAGTAAGCCTTTTGCAAGATCCTGTAGCTCTTTTAGGTCAGCCTCCCACACAGCTCCCTGGAGTCTTCTACATGAGACATAACAGCTTTTTGCCAGCAACGTGTTTAGACTATTGAGGCTGCAGGAATTGGTTTGTGGATCACATTTGGCCCCATGTTCAAAAGGGTCCTACAAGATGACCTATACTTTGGCTGTAATGAAATGGTAATCCTCATATGGCATGATATGATAGATACTGACCAGATAGGGTCAGAAGACCTGTTTCTGCTTAGTGCTGTGCGGTGGTCCAGGAAAGCACACAGCTGAAAGGAAGTACCAATCACTTTCTTTGTCATCCTCTGAATATTCTGGTTTGTTTTCTTTTTCTTTTCCTATAAGTGGAGTGTTTCCTTCTGTTTACTAGTCTGACCTATCATTGATCAGCCCAAGTTTAATATTCCCCTCTTCAGAGCTTTTCATCCTTATGTAGTGATAGTGACCAGAATGATGTTTTCATTTTTATGAATGTTTTTGGCATAATTTAGTTCTTAGCAGTTTTTTTCCTGAAAGGAGAAGGTGGAATTTGCTCTCACTTCTACTTCATTTTTATGGCTTCTGGCTGACGCATTTGCCATTTGCGTGGTTCAAAATAGGGGTGCATGAAACTCCCTAAATATACTTAGGACTTTGCAGAGAGAAAGAAGCATTGTCACTGGTTTAGGAAGATTCCAGTCTCTGTGAAACTCGACCTGATAATATATGAAAAGAGACTGATTCATTCATCAAGAAAGGAAGATCGGATGTTTACAGTGGGTAATTTTAAAGCTGATGGTTGGTGCAAAAGTGACATTGTGTTATTTCCTTTTTAGTCAGGTTAGGTTTGACCATAGATTGGGAGCTAATCGCTGCTATTATACTCACAAATCTGAAAATAGCCCAGTTCAGTGAACTCTGGTATACAAAATAACAGCGTAAGTCTCATTCTGCTCACACCAGTTTTATTCTCATGTAAAAGCCTGGTCTTTAGCACAGTTGCTCTTTATATAGTCATGTGAACCCTTTTTTTTTTTTTTTTTTTTAATGCCAGTGTTTATTCCATCATGTCCCTCAGGCTTTGAATTACATTTAATGCTCATCTTGTTCTATATGTCCTGAAGGTGAAGCACGTAATAGCTTTGGCATTCAGCATCATCTCATCACAGTTTATCAAGCTGCATTTGTTTGATTTTAGGATGTCCACACCTGTGCATTGATGGTTATTCCCATTCCCCTTTCCCAACTTCTTACACTGAGCCAAGCTGCTAGCTGTCCTCAGTTGCACATAGATCCCTACCTGCTCTTTCTGTAGACCTGGTATTCCTGCTTGAAGATTTCATCCTTTTGGAGATGCTAAACTGTTTCTCTCGTCTTACTCCTAGGATTGTGCTGATGGATGATGCTATGGATTGTCTGATGTCTTTTTCTGATTTCCTCTTTGCTTTCCAGATCCAATTCTACTATTCAGGTAAATACTGGGAAGCTTCTTACTTCACCCACTAGCATGTCATTACAACCTTCCAGCTTCCATATCCCTTCACTTTTTAAAATCTTGTGTGTATGGTTTTTCACAGACAGCATATAGATAATGGGATCTATTGTGAAAAAGTTATTACTGATACCAGTAGATAAAGAGGTTTCATAAAGAATTTTCAAATTTCGCTGAATAGCAAGATACTTCTAATGGCCAAAGCTTATGCATATATTTGTCTTAGCCCCGAGACATGGTTTTCTATCTTTATCAAGTGTATGTTAGCAACTAACAATTAACTTTTACTAGGAACATGTTTTTGCATAACTCTGTAACGCAGCATTTCTGCCTCTAAAGTACTGGGTGCTGCTGGAAATGGGATCAGAAGATTCTAGAGCAAGGCAAGCACAACATTCTGGCAACAGCTGGTGCCTTGAAAAAAAAAAGGAATTGGGCAAATGGGTACAATTCTCTTCCCTAATACTCACCCAACCACAATCTGTTTTCAGCTCAGAATCTCTCTGAAATGCATATAGTTTCTGCGGGTTTAGGAATCCCTACTGGATTCCTCTCCTGAAGACTTCTCCAAATGAAATTAAGTAAACATTTAACCTTCACAACACCCTTTGGCAAGGGGTTGCACAGGCCTGCCACCTCTTCCATGAAGAACCACTTTTTTTTTCCTTTGAGAGCCCCTAATTGGAAAGCAGCAGTTAATCGTTGTCTGCCTTCCCATATTATTGGTCATTTCTCATATTCTGTCTTTCTTCCCAATGCTAAGTAGATGGAGTACTTCTTTTAAAATTCTTGACAGGAAAATTACATGTCAAATAACAACAATTTGTGCGTGTTTATCTTTACATACACTCACCAACACATACACATCTGTGAAAATCCTGAGGTATTTTTAAACTAAGTTCAGGAGGCAAGGGGAAGAAACTTGGATAAACATTCAGGAATTTCTCCTGTGCAGAGAAATGCTTTAAAATATGTTGGCTTGTTTGTCCTAGTCCCCTAAAGTGTGGTTGAGGAGAGGAAATCTCATTTAGGGAACTACGTTGGTAGGGAAAAAGAGGGAAGGATTTCCCTTGTCAGGATGAGATATGTTTCCAAGCACGGGGTGCTGTGGGGCACTCATGTCTCCCAGCATAGTGCACTTTCAAAAAGCAACATAAGCTCATGGGATTCTGACCACTCACACTATTAGCTCCTTCTGATGGAGATAGCTCTCATTTGGCCTTAAACAGGCAAAAGGAGCCAGCTCTGAGGTACTAAGAGACATTGGCTAGAAGCTGTGATGGAGCATAGTTTTTGGTCAGAGTGTAGCCCTGGGTGGCCTGGAGATCTGATCCAACTTGTCAATTTTCATCTTTGCAGCAGTTACAAGTCAGCTGCTGTTCCTAATACAAACATCTCTATTTCTTAGTACTTTTTTGTGTATACTTACCCTGCAACTCCCCCGCACATATCACAACATTATCCATGACAAGTCATCAAAGAAAACCAGTTAAAATGGTCATTTTAGGTTGGGCAGAACCAGGCTTGCAATGCCTTTAGCTGTGGGCAGAAAATGCGTTTGGAAAGTTCTTCTCTGATACAACAAATGTTTCCACTGAGCTGCAAAACCTCAGTGCAGCCACAGGGCTGACACACTGCCTTTCCTCTCCACCCGCCTCACGCACATCACCACACTTCCATTCACTTGGGACACAAATGCCACTGCAGTCCTCACAAACACGCCCTTGTGTACACACTCAAGCATCCCTTCCCAGTCCTGCTCACCCAGGCACAATGCACACATGCAGCCTGTCATACGCTCTCCCACCAACCCACACACATACAAACCACTCCAAATGGAATCTAGATTTGTAAACTGCTGACCACATCCATAAACAAACTTGTTTAAAATTAGGCTCTTGCAGTAAACAGTGGGTAGTATGAGGAGCCTGGGGAGAGGCTTTCTGCCAGCTCTAGCCCTGACCTGCCCTGGCCCTTCCTTTAGATCCTGTGTTATATTTACTTTGGAGGAGCACAGAGACAAGCTGGGATACAGCCTGGAGCCCTGACTAATTTGCTCCTTTTGCTTCTGTTGCATTTCTATATATTTTCTCCCAGCTTGGTGTGTTCTTAGTTGGTGGTTGTAGGTGAAGGAAGAAAATTTTTGAGACTTTGCAAACCAGTTGTATGTTTGACATTAGCTTTCATGCTCCACTGTTTCATCTGTTTGCTAACCTGTGTCTCCTTTGGAAAAATCTGAACAGAATGGCTAGTCTCTCATAATTGTCCTAATAGGGAGATGGCAGCAACTTATATGGAAATGGCTGTTTGTGCCTGCACAATATTTGATCTGAATACGCAGGATGCCTTAGTGTTGTGCTAACATCCATCTCCTGATGGTGTCATGCATAACACAGAGTGGAGAATGACAGTTTAATCTTGGGTCTGGTAGGTCAGGAGGATGCTTGGATGGTTGTAGCCCTGAGTTGTAAATTGCTTTCTGGTTTTCCAGAATTCTTGGAAAGTGTGGCTGCTATTTATCAAGATCTATTGGCTGGTAAGAATCCAAATACTGTGATCGTGCCAACATCATCCTCTGGGCAACATCGGCAGCGGCAACCCCCAAATGACTGCAACCAGCTTGATGGGGTAGAGGCATCTCTCTTCTACCAGTGCCTAGAGACCTTGTGTGACAGATCAAAATACAGGTATGAACAGAGTCCAGAACGCAGATGTGAAAGTCTGTTTCTGGAGACCTTTTGTGAGATTGGAGCTGTGAATAAATACATCAGTTTAACTTCTGTGTAGATCTCACTGGAGAAGTATGACTGGAGACATCATAGCAGAACTGCTTTAACCAAAAGAGAAAAACAATTACAAGGGCCTAAGAGACGTGGGGGTTTGAGCACATTCTTGAGCTGTTTGATTTGGGACTCTGTTTTCCTTCTTACTTTAACATGGACACTTTCATAAAGAAGAGGTTAATCTACCATCATTAATTATCTGGAGATAAATGAGTGCAAGTGTGTTCCTGAGAGCTGAAGCATAGGCAAGCAACAGTGGGGTGGATCGAGTCTGAAGCCTTAGTAGCTAGACAGGATCACACTGCTGGTCCGTATTGGAATCCAGGATGGAGCTGGTTTCTGGTTACAGATCACAGGCAAAAGAAGTCTGCTTACTACATGCTAGAAACTATGAAAAAAGTGTCTGTCAAGGATACACAGTAAGGCCTAGTATTTTTCTATCCCCTACTGAACTAAGGCTAGTCTTTTTGTGTTGTTTTGCTTTCTTTTTTTTTTTTTTTTTTTTCTTTTTAAATTTAAGAATATGTCAAAAGTTGGCATGTGTATATCTCTGAGCAGATCTGGATTTTTCTCCCTTTCCTTACTAGGGAGAAAGGTAAGACTGCTCTTAGGAATGTACCCCAGCTCAAAAGTCTTACTTAACAAACTGGGAGCAGATGCAGAACTAAATAAACAACCTGTTAGCTGTTTATTTTAAACAGCTAGGGCAGCGTGACAGTGTTAGAGCAATAAATGGGCTTGCTCTTCCATTTTGAACTTGATCTTAGAAAAAATTATTATTGTTCAAAAGACAAGATGATTTTCTGGTCTCTCTTTTCCTAGCTGTCCACCTTCTGCTCTTGTGAAGGAAGTGCTAAGTACTGCACAGAGACTGACCTTCTCTGGATTCCTTCTGGCACTTGCAAAGGATCAGGGGATCAACAGAGCCCTAGGTAAGATTTCTTTGAATGGTACAGCTCTACATTTTCAGTCATTCTGCATTTCTTTGGAATTCCCATTGTAATTATGCTCCAGATTTTACATCATCATCAGAGAGTGAGGGAGTTTTTCATATTTTTATTATGGATTAAATTTTTAAAACACTGCACCTTACTGTCTGCTTGAAGATGTGGAGATTTGTCACCAATAAAATTAGATGTGAAATGGTGTCCTAAGACAGCAATGTTTTATTCTTTGGTAGCTGATCATTTTAGCAGAACTGTCATTTTAGCATGCTTGGCTGTAAAGGTTGGATAGAGGTTGTCAGGAGGCAAGTAAGGTAGCTGGCTGCTTAAAGTGAACTTTCATCCTATGCTTTAGCCCTTTATGCTCCCACAGATTTTAAATGACTGCTTTCATTGTCCATGAGAAAAAGAAGACACACCTAATGGGAAAACTTCTGATGACTTCTTGGCTCAAAGACTCAAGCTAAGCCCAGACTTCCCCAGCCATGCCCCATCTTCCCTGACATCACTGTTATCTTTCTAATATATTAATCTATGGCCTACTGAAAATCTGGTGGTATAAAATGCAAAATTCTACTACAGAACTCTGTACCAAATTACTGTGGAAACCAGAGGGATCACCAAGCAGCATCTCACTGCTCATTTCTGTGTTGTGATGATGAATACAGTTCTAGAGCAGGGAAGCAAAGTGTTGCATTGGCAAATCACAGTGTGTAATCCATACATAACTCAGACACATAATTCAATACTGCTCTCATATGACTTGGTTGTGCTTGTCCTGCAAAGCTGAACAAAAATGGCTTTCTGCATTTGATGAGGAGAAGTGGGCAAAGGCTCACACACTTTCACTCATCTCAGAAAATAATCAGGGTAGGCTTTTTGTCTCTTTGAGTATCCTCTTGCTCTACTTCCAGGCTTGAGTATCACCCAGTCCCTATATTTCAAAGACAGGCCTCGGTGAAAAGATGGTGTACCTTGCCAGGGGATTTGTTCTTTTACACAGGTGTGTCATAATAGATGTGTCCCCCTCCCTAGCTGAGCCTCTTCTTCCAGCAAACCATTTAAGCTACTAATGTTCTTCTGGGAAAGGGCTGCTTACCCAACAAGGTGAAGATTATATGTCAAAGGTACATGCATGCAGCTCTGCAGTCTCTTCTGCAAACAGGCTTACGGATCAGTGTACTCACTGGGGAAGGTGTTGCCTGGATTGCACCAAACAAAATGGAAAATGGTTTTTTCCTTGCCCAGTAAAATCCACTTCCAGTCAAAAGCAAACAAAACAGATGGAAAAAAAAAAAAAAGAAGAAAAAAGAAAGGATCCTGCCCAAGGCTTCCATTTTGTTATCTACAAAGTGTGTGGGTTTTCCCTTCCATTAATGTGAGCCCAGCCCCTGGCTCTCTGCCTCCTCCCATGGCCTCTCACAGAGGAGGGGCAGCAACCACAAGTCTGACAGGTGCTAGCATTTTGACAAGGATAGGGGGATTCTTTTTCTGATGTTTTTCAATCTCCTGAAGGGTGATTTCAATAGTCTTTGGTCTGTAGGAGATCACAAGCTCCCCAAAGCCCTTCAACAAGGGCAGTTGCAGGCAAAGGAGCTTTCAGTCAGGATGCTTGCTTCCTCTGTAGTCTCACAAAGCCAGTGGCACCCCTGGAGGAGCAGGGGTAGGGATTAGAGAAGCTCATTCTGGCTGGGGTAGCACTGATGAGTGTCAAGCAAATGGGAATCTGCAGGCTAACTCATGTCAGTGTGGACTTGTGAATCCTTTATATAATTCTCTCCCAAGTAATTCTTATGCCCAGAGACCATACTAGATTCTGCAAACACAGAAACAAGTTAAGCTTTAGCCGCTTATTCTTTTAACTGAGCATGTGAAAGCAAGCACTGGACCTCCCAACACTTGTTGGGATGCCAGGTTTTCCTGTTCATGTGCAGGAGAGGGAGACCAGAACTGGAACAAGTGGGGGAGGTGGGTCTGATCTGAACTGCTTCTAATTTGTTAGATGCTTGTTGCTGCTACATTTTTGGTAACTGCTGCCAGTTTGTCTGTGTGCAAGAGTGTCTTTCCAGCCCCTCCTTCAGGACCAAGGTGCCAAGGCCAGAAACCAGATTTGTGTTCCCACAGAGCAGTATAAAGCTCTTTCCCAAAGCTACGGATTGTGGCAGCCAGGTCTCCTCAAAAACAAGAGTATTCCTCACTGCACTGTTGGTACACGTTACCCAATGTGCAGCGTACTGCACATTGTACCAAACTGCCCAGGCTGTGGTAGGCAGTTCCCATCATCTAGGTGCTGACCTATCAGACCCTCCCATAGTTCCTGTGTAAGGTATTCACTACAGAATTAGTAAGGAGGTCTCTCTTTGTCTTTGCCTTGTCTTCCTGAGGGCTCTTTCTGAGCTTCTAGTGTTGTTCTACAGTGGTGATCAACCAGCTGCTCCAGTCCTGAACTACACCCATCTCTTTCATCCTGAATGGAATTTCAAATGTGAAAAGGAGCCTTGTGCTGAGGGAGGGTACCTGTTTATTAAACAGCTTTTTCCTTTCTTACCCAGGCAGCAAGCAACAGTAAAATACAGCTCATCCACCCCATGCTTCACATGCACCAGTCAGGGCTAATCTTCCTGAATTGCAAGGAAAGTGAGTCTCACACCTGTGTTTTGATCCCCAAGCTCAGTGTACCACAAGAAAGACAGGCAGCACAGAAGTCTATGTCTCCCTGGGTGGTATTAGGTGTGCTTTAGGCTGTGGCACATACAACCTGTTACTCTGATAGCATCCGGCACTGACATCTACATATTGCAATTAGCAGGAGCGTGAAGCTGTCAGTCTTCTCCCTGAGACAGTGTGCACTCAGTAGTTCTGCAAAGTCAATGGATCCTGCCATCTCTGAGAGCTTCAAGTTCTGTGAGAAACCACTTAGCGTGCCCCCTGTTTGATCTGAGCACTGCTACTGTGTGAAGGATGGAGAATATGAGCCATCATTCTTTGTCTGCCCATGATCATTGAGGATTCATTTCTCTAGTGGATATGAGGAAGGGTTTTCTCTGTCTTCCAGAACAGATTTAGGATGATGAATTGAGTGATTTTCTTTAAGATTACCCCTGAATAGTCTAACTCTGCTGTAATATTTTCCTTGTTTGTTTGTTTGTTTCCAGGGGCTTTGCCAGATAAAGGAGATTTGTTTCTGGACCCTGCCATGGATCAGGAACTTGAGAAATTGTAAGTTGAGTTGCAAGGAGTAGGAAGTATAACAACAGATGGAAAGTGGCATGTTGAGGATGGCTGCAGTAAAGTACTGTCTCTATTTATTTAAATAACTGTAAGACAATAGAGATGCTAACACTGCAGCCCTAACAGACAAGGCCTTTTGTTGGGGTGCCTTGGTGCAGCTAACAAAATCCTTCAAAAAGACTTCAGAAGCATTGGGAAAAACTTGCTAAAAGAAGGATCTAGAGGTAACAGAAGAATCTCTAATGATCTGAGGCATTTTGTATGGATGGTGAAAACAAGGGGTACTGGAGGACACAGGCCTAGCCAAGAAGATCTCCTTTTAAAAGGAAGAAAAATTATTCACACAGCAAGTCTGGCAGGTGGTAGTGCAGTGTTCCTCCTCTTTGCCATAAATATCTTTCCATCTCTCAGCTAGCTGTGAATAAGTAATCATCCCAAGTTTACTCCAAAACTGCTATGGTTAAGGCTGGAGATGACAAGCTAGGGTACCCACTTTAGCCTTTTCTCTTCTTTTTTTTTTTTTTTCCCTCTCTTTCAGGGTAGCTCAGGTTTCAGGGCTTTCCATCTCTGCTCCCATCAGCTCCAGCGGGGATACTGCTAATTTTCATGTCCGTAACTCTCCCAGGATAAACTCTCCCTGGAAACCACTGCATCATCGCCGAAAAATAGATGCTGAAAGTGAAGGCTCCAATGAAGAGACAGATTCCTCTGAAAATTGAAGGTTGTGAGGGTGGGAACCTTTCTCACCCTTGGTTTGTCCAGAGCTCACTGTAGGTACAGCATCTCTTCCCGGAGCATCTGCTCTGACAGTGGGTTCTGTTCACATCACGAGTGTGTGCGTGGCTGTGCCAGTTCCCATTGCCAGGTCCGCCTGTTCCTTCCCAGCAAGAATGCTGCTAGTTTCCTAGATCCGAATTTGTGCAGTAGCTCCTCCTCAGAAGCTATTTCCAGATGCAGTTATGCTACCCTCTGCTGGCAAGTAAGACAAACCAGCAGATGCTAGATGCCTGTATTTGGAAATAGCAGGGTGTTCTCTCACCAGGGATCTCACACAGTTCAGCAGGTGCTGGAGCAGTGGGAGTTCTGGTGCAGGCTGATTGCCAGGTAGCTGTGTTTAAACTTGACCTAGACAATAGACTGGTTAAATTGCCAGCAGCAGCTTTGCATTCATGCTCCATTATGATTATTCCTAGTAAAGCTGCACCTGCATGTGATCAAAGGTGGAGAAATTCCTGAAGTTCCTCAAGTAGAAGGGCTTAGGTATTGCCATGCTGCCTGTCACTGCTTCCTCCTCTCTGAGTCCAAGACATGCCAAAGCAAATATACCAAATAATAAGCAGGATTTCAGTGGGTACTGCATGCTGCTGTCTGGCTCTTCTGCAGTCCCTCACTGGGAGGCCTCCTCCTACCTCCAACAAGCTTAACATGCTATTTGGCAAAAGGGAACTTTAGAGGGGGTGGAGGAGAGAGATGAAGTCTTGAGATTGCTTCGCTACAAGCAGTGGCATGGCCTGCAAACATGTAGGGCACCTGCTGGTGTTTGGCAGGCAGAAGCACTGGGGAGATGGAGGCAGGTTTTAAGTAAGTCCTAGATATTTTTGTAAATATTGGTATTGCAGCACCACAGTGTGGCACGAACAGCTACAGAAGGAGTTGTAACTTCATTGTGTTAATGGTAATGCTAACTCCACAGCCTGGCTGCTGCAGCCCTGAACCCTTCCCTAGCTGCGCTCCTGTGCTATGGCTTGCATAGACTGAGACACTGGTTTCTTATGAGTCTTGGGGAACCTCCTTGCTCTTCCCTCCCATAAAACACTACATGGCATGGGCTACTAACAGCTGTTAACCCAAAGCTTATTGCTGCCCTAAGCTGACTGGATTCAGCACATACTGTAACTATTTTAAGAGTAATCCCTTCACTACTGCTGACCTAGCTGTGGAGGTAGTGGGAGGTGTTATTTATTTATTATATTATTTATTAGCATGCCCTTTAACTGCACGTTCACTCCCACCCACCAAGTGACAACCAAAGCTGGAGAATAAAGCCTGCTGTGTAAGGTCTCCACCATCTCTGGGCTCTTCTGCGCTGCTCCGCGCCCTCCCCAGGGCTCACTCTGCCTGCTCCCCTCTCAAGCCTCTGTCTGCCTCCAGCCACGTGGTGGGGAACTGAGGTGACGGCAGAGGGAAGCTCAGGCCTCTCCCACTCTCCAGGCAGCCATATGGCTTCACCATGCAGGTAGAGACAGGGCAGCTGCTGAGGCAGCAGGACTTGCTGGTACCGCAGCCCCTCTGGCTCCCACCACACAAATCTGGCCCAGGTCTATGAAAAGATGGCACAAGGTTGGGACTCAGCCCTGGAGGAGGTTTGTTGATGGGAACCCACAGAATAAAAAGACCCAGCCTCTTGTTTTGCTAATACAGTTATTTTTCAACTGTAGAGCACTTAATAGGGGATAAAGGGCTATTCCATCCTCAACTGCATAGTCAAAGATACCTGAAAATAGCTCTTGTTAAAAACACAGTCAGGAGCAAAGAGTCAACCTGAGCAGGACAAAAATAACAGTCCTCATGCAGCCCCCCTCACCCACAACACACTTCGGTTAAGTCAGAGGTCAGGATTTTTCTCTCTGTCCAAGTCTGGAAGTAAAGTATAGCTGAGCAACACACTAGCCAGCGGTCCAGCAAACATCCTTACCATACTTCAGTACCTGGGACTTTGCTGTTGTTGTTGATGTGATTAGAAGCTAAAAAAATAATCTTTGCTTTGATTTGTTCTCCTGCATCAATACATGCTGGTTTACAAGACAATAGGAAAAATTATCCCATGGTACAAAGCAGACCCTGAAAATATAGAGGAATCCGTGACACCATGGACTACCATGCACACTAGAACCTTGCAGCTGAAAATGTCTTACCAGTGATGTGAACTGCAACAGCAGCCTGCGTGGAAACAGGCAATAGAAGCACTGAGCAGAACAAGAAACCACAGTCATGTCCATGAGGATCAGGTAACACCACATTCAGAAATACAGCATCCCCATTTCCTCTATAACATGGTGAGCTAAGGTATGGGCTAAGAAGGACAGCAGCACTGATGAGGGCAGCCACAGGAGTTCCCATCTTATCTTTCACAGCAGGGAGGTTATCCCAGTCTCCACTGGCTAGTAAGTAGCAGTGGGTTGAGGGCACATTGAATTTTAATGCAGTGTGGAATCCAGAGATATTTGGAAAGCATCCTTGTGTACAGCCACATGCTGAACCCTTCTGCTTTCCTTCTCCCTTCCCCACCCACCCCAGATAAACTAAGACAATCCTGCAGAGTGTACTCCAGGCAAAAGTGGCATCAGTGCCTCTTGCTGGCTTCCCTGTGAGTTGCAGTCCTTGGGTCATCAATATGAGCCATAACGATCCTGGGGAGGAAACACACCAAGTCACCATGCTGCAACACTGCACCAACTCTTAAGAGGCAAACAACAAGGTCTTAGGGTGTTTGGGACTGGAACACAAACAAGACATAAGAGATCAGTGAAAATTTACATCAAGACAGAAAACATGCCAAAATAAGAGGTAAAATGCACTCAAATTTTAAGTTCCACCCAGGATTTGTGTGACATAACAGACGTAATATGACAACCTGTCCAGCAAAAGTGTAAGGCTGTCCAAGTAGTGTTCACTGGCCACCTGGAATTGCTCAGTTATTAAGTCCTCAGATACAAAAGGTGCATCTGTACCTGGGACTTTCCATGCAATCTGAGAAGACAGTAGTAATCCCAGTGGAAGTCAAGATATGGTTAAAGCACCTGAGCATGACTAGAGCCTACGTGAAGGTACTGTTGCATAACCTCACCTGGAGGGAGTTCATCACTCCATTGGCTAGGACGGCCATCTTGCCAGCAACTGTCTTCACTCCTTGCTTAAACTGTGCGATATCAGCAGCAGGCAGAACGTTTCCAATTGATACACCACCTACGAGAAGCAGCACAAGTAAGACTGGAATTCCCCAGCACCAGAGAGCGCCCTGACCCCTCCCCAGTCTAGGTCTTCCAGAGCTGCCTTCACCCCCCCCCTCCCCAGCATTAACGAACCTGAGTGTGCATTCTCAGCCTCCCCAAACAGGTCTGCGGAGCTGATAGCACTGCTGCCCGAGAGCTGCTGTAGTCGGGACCTGGCTTCATACTGCAGAAGAAAGGACAAAAAATGTAAAGGAAGGGTACAACCTGTGCAAACAGGAGAAGATGAAGCCAGAGCTGTATCAACTTAAGCACTGTAGAGTGCATGTACCTCAGCATCTGCTTCCCGCCCAAAGAACATATCTGAAGAGATGGCTTTAGCTCCTGCAAACTTCTGCCGAGCTTCATTAGATTCCACAACTGATGTCCTGTTCTCCATATCCCGCCTACTGGTAGGCCTGAGGACACAACAGAAGATAGCTTAAACTCACCAAATCAGTAAGAGAAGACTTCTCTCTCAGATCCTATCTGATTAAAGAAAAGCAACAAAGCCCCAGGCACTAGCTACTATCAGGGATCTCCTCTCCCCTCTTCAGGGCAGTTAAATTTGATGACTATAAAGACTGGGATGCAACAGACATAGAAATGAACGAGTCTTTCAGTGAAGGCTCATTTTCTCAGGGTCATTTATGCATGTTATCTTCTGCACTACAAGGCTCAGATACTGTCAAAATACAGTAGCATCTCTCCTACAGCTCTTACACCTATACCTTAGTCCTACACAAAGAAAGTACAGAAGCAGTAGTGGTTGGTTTACCTCTCTGAAATTGGCCGAATACTGGAAACTGTCACCTCTGATTCCTCGTCTTTGTCCATACCCCATGAAGAGTCTGTTTCCCATCGTGAGCCAAAGGCATCTTCAAATGAGAAGGGATTATATTTGTACCTAGATATCAAAAATGGGTAATTTAGGACCGATGTTGTGTCTGGGAATAAGCCAATGACTACACTGAATCTCAGTCTTACTTGGGGGGTCCAGATGTGAAGCCTCCACCATCTTCAAATAAGTCCAATTGGGAGCGGGAAGACTTTGCAGCCAGTGGCGTCTCCTGCTCAATTACTTGCATCTCAGACATCACTGAGTGTGAAACAGAACTAGCACAAGAAACAGGCAGTTAGGGCTGAAAAGTATGACTGCTTCCAGCTGCTACACCCTATATCCCTCACAACTGAACATCGTCTTTACAGACAAAGCAAGTGCCACAAGCCTAAAGTGAGAGCTGTGGGAAACCTTCACCACATATCTGGCTTGACTCCCTTAGAAGTTCCAAGTCATCTTCTTAAAGGTGATAGGAGGACATATCTGCCTACACAGGGACATGCGTCAAGCAGCAAGGCTCTAGAACTAGGCACTCACCAGCCATAATCACCTTTGGAAAAGCTCAAATGAGAACTAGAACCTTTGAACAGGTTCCATTCCTTCTGGGGCCCAAAGCGTTTTTAGACACAGTCCAGCATACAAGCTCCTTTTGTACCACAGGAGCAGCAAGCTACTGCTCAGGAAATTATTCCAGAGCAGGGCGGTTCCAAAGCACCTCCATCTGTCCTATGCCATTCACAACTGTACCTTCTTGACACCAAGCCCATGCCTAGCCTCTCCGCTTGTTCACGCTTCTTCCCTTCAAGGTTTTGAAGCTTTTTCTCTTCCTTCTTTCGATCAAGCTGCAGTTCCTGATAAGCCAGTCGCATTGAGGTGACTCTAAAGGAAAGAAGTGTGGTGAGATCCAGCTCTTTACCCTCTCCCTCAGCCCAGCCTACACCGTAAAAGGGCAAAACTATCCTGATAACCCTTCAAAACACCAGCTGCCACAACAGCTCAGACAAAAATCCTTTCACAGAAGCCTGTCATCTCCCTTACTCTGAGATAAAACTCTTTTCTAGCCAACTTTGATTTCCATGGTGTAGGCATTGCTTCCCCACCCCCAGACATAGGTACAGGAACACCTCATCCAGTTCGGCCTTTTGCTTCCTCAATCCTGTCCCAAGGTCAACAGAAAAAAAATAAAATCAAATACTTCCACGTCTGCTCCTTACACTCTTCCAGAGGTAAAAGTTTTCGCAGAGGTATAACTTTTGCCTTGTTATAAGGACCACTTTGGCTTACGGTTACTGCTCATCCTACTATGCAGGATGTTTTCATATCAGGTGGGCCTGGAGTGAATAGCATCAGCCACATTACCTCTGATTTACGTATGAAAGGTATTCAGAACAAACAGGGCACTTACATGGACTCCTCAGCTTGTTTCCTGGACTCCACTGCCTGCTGCTCCCTCAGCTGCTCTGCCACCTGAGCTTGCCGCTCAATCTCATTGAAGCTCTGGCTACTCACTTTCTGGGCTCCAAGACCTTTTTTGGCACCCAACTTAAAAACAAACAACAAAAAGCCCACATAAAAGTCAGTCTCCCTGTGTAGGCACAGTACTGCCTGCAGCAAAACATGGAAAAACACACAAGAGTTAACCCTCCAGCAGCAAGTGCTAAGAGATCAGCCACAGTACACTCTAGACCATAACAAGTAATGATCCAAAGCCTATTTTTTTTCTATTAATATAAAAGCTACCTTTTGAAAGAGGCAATGAGATAAAGCTCTGCCTTCCCTACATGTATCTCTCAGTAGGCAGCATGGTTAAGGGCAGAAAGGAAGGGCTCAGGGAAAGGACAGCGGTAATACGAGATGTGCTCTGCTGCCTCTCCAGAAAATAGGAGCTCCAACATACCCCTTTCTTGGCAGCTCCTGGCTTCTTCTTTCCAATGAGGGAGGATTTCAGTTCTGCAAGAGAAGCAAAGCGCAAATAAGCAGAAGTGAATTATTTTAAGAATCCAAAATAAACCAGGAACCCTCACAAACATCCACCACAGTCCAGCT
Source organism: Centrocercus urophasianus (assembly GCF_019232065.1). Lineage (NCBI taxonomy): Eukaryota > Metazoa > Chordata > Aves > Galliformes > Phasianidae > Centrocercus > Centrocercus urophasianus. The sequence continues at coordinate 16,456,811 of NW_024884586.1, read as the reverse complement.
GCTATAGAATCCAGGGCACACCATGCAGCTTCACGTAAGACTTCACTCAGCCAAGAAAAATGCACTGAAAAGCTTCACCTTTGCAGGCCGGTGTCCTGGAGAAGCATATCCATCCCTGGAGAAACTTGCAAGGCCTTCAAAAAGAGCCTTCAAGTGTCATGTGGTTGGTGACCCTATCTGGTACAATCAGCGCTAGAGAGGCACTAGATATACTTCATACATAAATCCAAGAGAACACAGCTTCAAAGCCATTTAAAGCTCAGTGTCTCACCAGTGCGTTAGGAACAAAGAAGCAAGAACCCTAAAGCTACATTTACATGTACCACCAACAAAATGGACCTAAAATGCAATGTGCTATAGAAGCAACAGGTTTCTCAACACCTTCTATCAGAAAGCTGTCAATATGAGGGGATAAGGCACACCATGCCTGTAAAAACAGCCAAGGTCCAGCCAAGCAGCAGATGTCTGTGGAAAAAGTGTAAGAACAAAGCAAGCATAAAGACTGATTTCCTATGACACTTTTCCAGCTTTTAACACTGCATAGTTCCATAATCTGATTGCCCTTGTTGGGCCTTTCTTCCAAAAGTGTCTCCCTACTTCCTATACCCACATGACTTTTGTCAATCCACACTTGAGATACTGGAAAGGCTGTTGAGAATGACCTTTTCTAAATTTATCATAATTTTTTTAAAATAGTGAGATGAATGTCCCAAATCCCCTACCTGATACTATTTTCAGCTCACCATTTATAACTTCTTTGATTTTATTACTGTCAGGAAATGCTTTTTTTTTTTAGTAAGATCCCTTTCCAGAGAAACAATATTTAGCTTAGATCCCAATATGATACACATAAGCTTTGGCTCATTCTCTCCCTCTAAGCAAAAGAAGCTGAAGTTAGATTTGAAGGCAGAATCACAAAATGGGCAGGCAGAATTGTGACAAGCAGCCAGCGCAGGCCACCTGTTAGCCAGTTACCTCTGGCAGGAGCAGGCTCCTGTGGTGACAGGTACATGGACATGTCTGAGAAGAAACAAATATGGGGAATGAATAGACACTTAAGGACATAGTCTTTCCACCCAGGATGAAGCCCACTGTGGGCTATAAGCATACTCTTGATAAGAAAAGCTCTGCAAGATGCTTTGTGCAGACAGGAGAGCAATGGTTGGGACAATCAGATATAAACTCCTGTTACTCAGCAAGCTAAAGATTTACTTGCTTCCAAGTTTCTGGAGGAAAAAGCAAAACAAAACACAAAACAGCCATGTGGCCTTGATCAGCCAAATTCCAGATACACAAATACCAAAAGCCCCAAAATGAAAACAAACTTCAGAGATGAGATATCCTTGAACTCAATCACCCAAAGGAGCAAGATACCCTCCAATAAGCTGTGGATTGTTGTGGAGATTTACAGAAATCCTCAGTATTGCTTCCAAAGGAAGATAAAAGCTCCTTTCAACATTCTGAAAATAGGTTCATTGTTTCCAGCTCCACTAAGCTTACTGCTGAGCAGCAGGTGTAACAGCAAGACTCATCTAAGAGACCCTAAAGAATCTTACTTACCCATAGGAGCTTTAGGAGATGTGCTCAACAAGTCAATAGATGGGCCTTGGCTTGGATCTACAGGCACAAGAACAGGAGAGTACATTCAGAGATCATAGAATCATATCATAGAATGGCCTGGGCTGGAAATGACCACAACGATCATCTAGTTTCAACCCCCCTGCTGTGCAGGGTCGCCAACCTCTATATCAGGGTATCCAGAGCCACATCCAGCCTGGCCCTGAATGCATCCAGGGATGGGGGGAGGATCCACAACTCTGTGGGCAACCTGTTCCAGTGTGTCACCACCCTCTGTGTGAGATACTCTTAACTCCTTTATTCTCACAATGTGATAGTTTCACTATCTCTCTTCTAAGTTCTGTGCCCCGCAGCAACCAAACCAAGCTTTTTATATATATATTTATATTTATATTTTTATATATAAAGCGCCTATCACATGATTGATAAACATTCTTTGGAACCATTTTGATGGCAGGGGTAAGAACAGGAGTCAGCCTGTCAGAACCTCAGCATTTCTGTTTCCAACCAATTGAAAAAAAAAAAAATTAAAATAAAAGCCACAAGACTTTGCTGCCAGTCTGGCATGCTGGCGTTTAATACTGCTACTCCATCAGGGTTGGAGGGAGACTTATTGTGAATGGCAACAGTTTGCACTGTGATTTCTCCAGCTTGAAAGCTGCAATTTCCCAAGCACAACTACCTTAGATCTCCACACAGCAAGTTACCCACTCTGCAGTGGCCTCAACATGTTAAAAGAAAGAAAACACTCTGAAAGTGAATACACAAAGCTGTTTCAAATTACTGTCATGCTCCAGATTCTTGTTTTCTTTGTAACTTATCTTAGAAACAGTTTTCTGCTTTATGTTCACATGCCATTTTCAGACAGCACACAGAGCTTCCATTTCTTCAAACCTGAAACAAGCCTTTCCAACAGAGAGTACAGGACTGTACTCCCCTGAAAATTAAGTCAGGTTCTTGAGAACATTATTCAGCAGAGAACTCACGTGCTGCTTCACTGCTTTCTGATGACTTTGGTGCTTTTTCCATGTCCAAGGAAGACTGTGCAGGATTCTGGCTGGCATCTGCTACATCCCAGGTTCTGGAAGACTGTAAGGAGATAATCACTCTACTGATTTGCAGAGGATGAATACATCTAACAAGCCTAAACTTACTTCTAGTTCAGATGCCTTTATTCAGCTTAAAGTCAAGAAAACATGTTCCAAACAACAGACTATGTCCTCACTGAAGATAACCCTACATTCCTTTACTGAGATTATATATATATAAAAGTAAAATGGAATACCACAAGGAATAATAGAGTATTGTACAAGCAGTTGGCCAAATCCACTTCCACTGGAAAGCTGACTAAACCAGATGTTCAAAGCAATAGCCAACCCTTGCTTTAACTGTCCAAAGAGACTGCGTTATGCAGGGAGATTCCCTGAAGATAAAGATGTTCTCAAAGAGAAAAGGCATGGGTACTGAAAACCCATATAGAAATATTTATACCTGTGGACTATATTCCAGACTGATGACTGAATCTTAGTTGTTCTGTGTTACTGCTGAATGTGTATACAGTTTAGAATCCTTCTCAACTAAGCAGAACTGCTCCTACTGCCACTCCAGGCTCCTGGACAACCAGCTGGCCACCTGAGAGCTGTTAAAGCTGTCTGGTGTAAGCAATTCTTCCCACCTGTGTGTGCTCCATGAAGAAATCAGCATCACTCTTGTCAGGGGAATGCCCAGGGGCTCCACTGAGTCCATCTATGAGCAACTGAAGAGAAGAGAGTTAAAAAGAAGCTATCCTACAAGACTCAGCATGAAGTGCTACATGTCTAACTGTAGAGAGCTGCTTAGACTTACATCAGTGCCATACTTGGCCATGGCAGCACTTGCCAGCTGCCGGATCTTCTCCCTGTACATCTGGGCAGCTCGACTGTTATACTTAGCATTGGCATCTGTTGTAGTGCAGCCATGCTGGCGGAAGAAAGCAGTCTGAAATGAGAAGAACATTCAGTCTCCTTGCTGCTACGTGATACTCAAGTAGCAGTTAGACATGACACAAACACTACAGGAACAAGAAGCTTCCCAAAGACAGGAGATATAATACTCAGCACATGGCATGAAGCTTGCACTGATCAGCTCAGCTTTCCCCAAGAAGTCTCTTCCAAAACCCCGAGGGATGTGAACAATCCCTTTCATTCCCAGAGGAACGCTTTTGTCACCATGCTGAACAAGAGCTTCCCAACTGATCAGTGTTACTAACTCCTTTTGTTTAAGAGGACTATGCCTCTCATTTAAAGATGTCAGGAAATGACTGATCTGCATGCCAGAAAACAATACATGCATAGGTCACAGGCTGACTTCCAAGTGCACCTGACAAATGCCTGCCCTCATTATACATTTCAAGAAAACAAGAGAAAGAAAAGAGAGAGAAAGGTTGGTACCCAGAAAGCCACACAAAAGAAAGGGACAAGAAACTGAGGATGCGGATTAGCAATGGAGAAAATAAGCAAAATGCCTATGGAAGTTCCTCACCGCATTGGCATTGCTGCCCACTTGCATACATCTCAGCTGGAACCAGTTCCAGTTAGAGTCAAGCTCCGTGGACCTGCATGAAAACAAATTACTGCTATTAATGATAGGCAGGCGTGCCAAATACAAAAGCACGCTCCAAGCCACAACAGTCAGAGATCCCACTTCTGTTCCACCAGAGTACAGGAGGCAAAGGGGGAAAGCACATCTCAGTGAATTATCAGGAATTAACCCGAACTTTTAAAGCAAGGAATAAAGTTAGCTTCAGCTTCATACTAAATAACATGGCACCCAAACCGAGAGGGCGTCTCACTGGTACGGCTTGCTGAGAGGTGGGGCCTGAATCAGGAAAGCTTCCGTTCCACATCTGATCTCACCACAGCACAAAGACTCGTGCTCGGCCCACCCCTCCGATCAAGCCAGAGCACATGACAAAGCAGCCCCAAATGGTCAAATGGAGCAAGGGCACAGCATGCTTCTTAGGGTTACTTGACTTATCTCTGTATGAGCAACGATCACTATTCTGTTACTCAGAAAGTTTTTACAGGTACAGAAAATAAGAGCAGTGGATGAAAATCCAAAACCACCTTCCCCTCTGGGCTAACTCAGAAAAGACTGAATAACATTCCTGCTAACAACACTCCCCTTTTTGCTTTGCTCAGCGTTACAAAACACTCAGACTGTTTTACTAACGACATTCACACACCACGGTCTCCATTCAACTTCTTCCAAGTCCGGACGCTGTTATGCGACCCAGGGGACACAGCACGCCGCTGTCCTGCCCACTGACCCGCGGCTCCCCGTACGCAGACACACGGCGCGAAGCCACCACTTGGCGACGAAGCTTTTCTCCGACGGAACCCCAAGCCCCGCAGCAAAATGCAGCACGCCGGCCCGCTCCCACACACCTGATGAAGCTGACGTGCACGCCCAGGGAGCGGTGGACGCCGGAGCAGTCGATGCACAGGAAGACCCCGTAGGTAATGCTGGCCCAGCTCGGGTTCTTGGCGCCGCAGTCGAAGCACGACTGGAGGGGCAGAGGGACGGCCAGGTTGGGCAGAGCCCTCGCCTCGCCCCGCGGCCGCTCAGCCGGGCCCCAACCCCGCCGCCCTGACTCCAGCCCGCAGATTACCGGCCCCGCCGGGAACCGGAGCGCCCTCCCGGCCCCGCCCGCTACCTTGTTGGCCGGCGCCGCCCGGAGCCGCTTGAAAAGAGTCTGAATCTCCGTCTTGCTCGGTTCCGCCGCCATCATCTCTCCTTCCCACACGCCACTGCGTCGACGGGTCCTGGCAGGGCCCAACAGGCGGAGGAGCGAGCGGGGCTACGGGAACCGCCCGAGCTCAAACCGGCACCGGGACGGGCCGTCCCCAGGCCGCCGGCAGGGGGCGCGCTCGCGGCTCATGCGGGGATGGGCGGTCCCGATGCCCCGGCTCGGCGCAGCGGTAGCTGCGAAGCCCCGGCGCCTCGAGGCGGCTCGAGGCACGGCGCGCGGCTCTCCGACCCCCGCAGAGCTCCCGGAGCGGCCGCTGCCTGAGGGAGTCGGGGGCTGTGCGGTGTCCCCGCGCTGAGGCCGCAGCCGGAGAGTGATTTAGTGAGCGAGAAGCGCGGCCTGCTCCTGAGAGCAGCGCGGGGCGGTGATCCAGGTAGGGAAGGGCTCGCTTCAGATCAGGCACTGTGTCAGGGCCTTACCGTGCTCAGTCATAGACCGGCGCGTCGTTGCGCTGCAGTGCAAGAGAGTAGAAGATGTGGTTGTGCTTTGAACTGTGTGTCAGTGGCAGAGAGCCCCTTTCGCACCGTAACAAGGGAAAACAAGCGACTGTGGAGCAAGGACAGCAGGAGCTACCCACTATCATGGCACTGCTGAGCTGGAGCAGAACGCGCCTCCTTTCCTTCCTTCCAGAAGGAGATCGTTTGGTCACACCAGTCTGTTGCTAGCAGTAAATGTGGAAGTATCTGGACAAGGCAGCTCTCAGTTTACATTTAAAGGTTTCCATGTTACTTATTTCTGATTTTTCCACTGATATGCAAGATAGATCGTAGAATTAATTGCCGTGGGAGCCCAGGATGCATGATCTTAGCAAGGTCTGTAAGGTTTGAGGATGTAAAGATAAAACCAGGTACAACTGAAACGTTCAGCAAAAACTCCTGCAGAGCAAGGCTCAGCAGGAGTGTTGAGTCTTGTGTTCTGGGACTCCAGGGGCCAAGCTGCACAGTCAGCTGGGACCTGGTACAGAGATAGGCTGCTCTGCAGTAAGACAGGAGGCTTCTGCACGCTCATCTGACTCGAGCTGCCCCAGGACAAGGTACTGAGGCTGGCAGCAAAGCTAGATGCAGCCTGGCAGGGCACGTCCTTGGCTGCAGCTCCGCCTTGGGCAGCCCCTGCAGTGTGTTGCTCTTACTCTGCTACCTTGGTTGCTTCTGTGTGCCCGTTTCTGGGGTTACACAAGCAGTACTGGGGAATCAATTCAGGTAAAAGTAACTGATAGCTTTTTGTCACAGTTATTTTTAAACCATCTGAGTTCCCTGATCCCATTCATGGTGCAGCTGTTCTCACAGTCATACCAGGAGAGCCAGTGTTGAGTGTTGCAAGAGCTGGCTGCGCCCTGGGAAGAAGAGAGCTGAGGGCAGCTCCCATAGGGCTGTGCCTTCATCAGCCATTACTCATCTCCACAATACCTGAGCATGGCAAGCAGAGCAGGCATTGCCAGGGTTGAGTTGCTTACTCCACCTTGTCCCCATCTACTGTGCTGCAGTGTGGTGCTGCTCTCCTCCTGCGCAGGCTTTATTCTGGTGATGTCTGTGTTTGGCTGCCTGAGGGATGAGCTGTGCAGGAATTAGGAGGGACAGAGTCTATTTGCAGTGCTGTTACCACTGTTTGGGGCTTATGAAAGAGGAATGGCTTGTACACAGGAGGAGCCAAGGCAATCTTTGAGGTCTGTAGCTCAGTATCACACATTGTTTCTGCCTGTCTGTGCTAGAAGGCATGTGGGGAGAGTGCAGGCTCTGCTGTTCTGTGAAGGGGTACATGGTTTGTGCTCATTGTGCTGTGACCCAGGAAGGCTTGCCTACAGCAGGGTTATTTAAGCTGCTTTGTCTCAGCCAGGCCCCTTGCAAGCCTTCCAGCCCACGCTGGTTGCTCCAAGTCCTGGCAAGGCTGCCGATCCTGTCCATCAATTTTACATAAAAGAAGCAGGAAGAGTATGCTCCTGCTCTGAGAAATAGTCAGCTTCTTTTTGTTGCCACTTCCAGTACAGGAAAGACCTCCTGCTGCTGACTCTTCCCTGTGAGCATGTGCTGTCACTGCACAGTTCTTGCTATTTCCTGCATCTGTTTCTCTTGCATCTCATGTGCTTTGCTGTTGAATTTCTGAACAGCTAGCTGGCATCCTGTTCTTCTGCTTTCAGCTTTTGTGTCCATCCACACCATGTGTAAAATTTGACTCTTTTCTCCTGATTGCTGTGACACCAGACCCTGAGCCATTTGTAGTCTCCTAATGAGAGATGCTGCTGTTACCAATGTCAGTTAGTGACAGTCTCCAGCATCATGCAATAGAGCAAAGGAAGGTAACCAGGCACATTCTTGGAGTGTGCCATACTACTGGGACAGTTTTTCAGCACAGAAGTCTTGTTGCTTGTGAGTGCGAGGTTACTGTGGAAGGAAAAGTGGCAGAGAGAAAACCCAAGGGCCCTGCATGAGAAGCAGGGGATGTGTCAGACGAGAGCTGGAGAAGCTCAGGGGTGAAGTGCCACAGTGGGTGTAAAACCTGCCGTGCACTTGCAGGTCTAAGCCAAGGAGAGTAGAAGGTGACCCTCTGGAGACCCATCTGGAAGCAGGGTGACAGTAGGGAGAAGGGACCTAGCTGTCTTCTACTGCCCTCCAGCTTGTGAACCAGAATAAATGTGAAGAAGAGGGAGGGCATGCCTCCTGCCGTCCTACTTGGACCCATCGGCCTCTCAAGCTTTTGCTGAATGAGGAAACTACCTGAAAAAGAAGTGGGAGAGACAGTGTCCCATGGGTCACAGTGTGAGTGGTGGGGTATCAGGAACCTAGTGACGTGTGGAGAGAGGAACAACACTTAAAACAGGGTTGCCAAATATAGATATATATTTGGTTTGTTTTTAAACAGCCGGTTTACAGATACTGGGACCAGTCTGCCAGTGTGCCACACAGAATGTAATTAGTAGCTGTCTCTGTAGGAAAAAGTACTGTACGAAGGCAGGCAGTCACATCACATGCTGACTCCATACAGTGCTTGTAGCGAGATTTAAGATAAGGAGCTATTATGCTACATGTAGAGTGAATATTTTGTTAAGGTTTACGACTTAGGCAGTTTTACTGCAAATCAAACAAATGTTGTGGTTTGGAGAGAAGCCAGCAAGGGTAGAAGAAGCATACAAATTAAGGAGCACAATAGATGAGTAACTCCAGAGGTACTGAGAAGCAGAGTAATGGCTTGATCTGGTTTGGGGGTGTGCTGCAGCCAGAAGGGGTCCTGCTGCACATGCTGTCCCTTGCGCTGTTCTGACAAGTGGGTAACCATGGTCTGAGTCACAACCCTAGCCCTGCCCTAACACCAGCTGTCCTTGCTTCGCTGAACTGATTGCTCTTCCTCCTGGAACTTCCAGGAAGTTTTGGAAGGGTGGAGAGCACTGTCTCTATCAGTTGTGTCAGCTGATGTTGCTGGGCTGCCTGGCAAAATGGCTGAGGCTTGATGGAGTGTGTAACTACAGCATGAGTCTTGACTGCTGCTCTAACCTAGTTGTTAACTGTATGTGTGCATGTACATGTTATGTTTTTATGCTTTGCTTTTGTAACCCTATTTCCAGTATTGTTGTTGAATATTTTCAAACACACCGTTTGAAAATAAATCTGTGAGTGGCATGACATGCTGGGGATCTGGGAGGCTCTGGGGATGCCCCAAAGCAAAGGAGAGCTGGCAGATGTCTTCAGGGGAAGGGGAGGGGGACTGGGAATGTTTCATACCTTGCTATAGTGGTCATTTTGGAGATGTGCTATAACAGTTGTCCTTGCTCAGAGCAGGCTGCTTAGCAGGTGTCAGTCACAGCGTGTCCTGTGGCTTAAAGTCATGCTCACCACACCATGTGGGAGTAAGGTGGGTAGACTGGGCAGTCAGCAGGCTCTGAGCTGTCTTGCTATGAACAAAGTCAGAGAGGGAGTAAAGCCCCAAGGCTGGTTAGAGGTAGGGTCAGCCTTTGGCAGTGCTGGAGAAAGCCTGGAAGGCAGTAGAAAAGCACTGCTTTCTGCAGCAGCCCCCTGCGCCCCCCACACTCCTCTGTGTGATGGATGAACTGCAGCTCTGCTGCTGCAGCAGCTTCCAGAGCTTGGAGTTGCAATAGCCCCCTGAGTGCAACCAGTTCAGCTGGGCTGGGACAGCAGGGTAAAGGCAGGAGAGCGGCTCAGGGGAGAGAGTGAGGAAGGCTGATTTAGATGCCCCTGCCTTGGCTGTCTGTTTTGGCAGCCAAAGGGCTTGCTTCTTTACCCACTTACCCAAGGTTGCACTGTGCCATGTATGTTTGCATATTTATTAATCACTGGCTTAACTGTTCTCAGAGTGACCCACAGTTTTCTTCCATACAGGAACCATCCAGGAAGCAATTCACACCCTTAGGTTCCCCCAAAATACAGCAGCAGTTGGTACCAGCAAGGCTGATTTACTGGCAGACATAATTCCTGTCCTAGCTAACAAGACATGTAAAAAAATGGAAGTGGTACCAACACAGTCTCCGAGCAGAGGTGCAGACCTTCTGCCTCACTGCAGTCATATAATCTCTGTCTGCCTAAAGCATGACAGATCTATAGCACTTGGCTCTGCTGTTCCATGGCTGCAGGCTCTTAGCAGACATGAGAGAGCACTTCTGGAAAACTACCTGAGCCCAGAGGCCAGGGAGGGTATGGGATGCAAGAGGGGAATGTATTACAAAAAATATTTGCTGGCTTACTGGGAAAATGCGTTGGGTCTTCCATAGACCTGGAAAGGGGAGGAAGCTGCAAGAAGACCCTCAGCTAGATCCCATAGCAAGGCAGGGTGCAGTTGTAACATCTGTCTCCCAGAAGGCAGTCATTAAATCTCTCAGCCATTAGTCATAAGACAGATGTAAGACACATGCTCAGCCTTTTGAGGTGGTTAATAAATAGAACAAGGTTTGCTGTATCCAGAGCTATTACTGAGTTGCAGGAAATGGGGAAACTAAAAATGAGTAGTGGAGAATGACAGAATGGTGGACTGGTGTGTGCCTTGTATCACGTAGCATTTCATCTTATAAATATGATCAAGTTCGGTGGGGAGCTTGGATCAGAAAGGATGAGAACCAGAGAGAGCCTGCAGCAGGTTGCATCTGAGTGACATTCCCTTGGTAGACATTCTCTTGAACATGAAGGAAAGAGGTACAGCTAGGATGATGGGGAACAGAATTTCCTTAGGGAAGCTAATTACAAGGCCTTGCACAGAGCAAAGACCAAAAAAATCTTTCAGGTGGATGAAGAGACAAACATACCCTCTGAACCCAAAAGGGATGGGAATCTATCACCTTCTCTGATGGGAAAACAAGGCAGCCTGCCAAGGAAGGGAGAGTATTTTCCAAGTCTGTTTCCCCTCAGATTACATAGGAGCAGGTGGTCTGTAGGGTTTGTAGCTGCTTCCTTATTGTTCTTCATAGGTCATGGTTTCATTAGCTTTTCCTCTGTACCTTTTCCTCCTGTGTTCTCTGTTGCAGGTGTCTGTTGAGCTCCAATACCAGCCCTGAGCCTTCAGTGCCTTGGCAGGCAGTCTGCATGCTGGGGACAGAGTTCCAGTACTGTTTGGTGCTCTTTGGAACAGTGCCACTGGAGAAGCAGATCCATTACAACCTGTGGTGTGCAAAGTCTGGCTTTGGAGCTGGGGTATACAGTGCAGACAATGTGTCAGTGATTGGAGTAGTCTTCCTGCATGTGGCAGCAGGACTCCACAGATGCTAGACAGTGCTCCTTAGCTACATCTTCCTTGCTACCTTCCACAGCAGTGGTGGGTCTGAGCTGCTGTGCGGCTTTATCCTCAAGCAGTACAACAGCAACACCCAGGTGTCAGCATCCCCATGATGTCAGACACCACTGCCCTAACATAGGCACTGCTGCCATGGGTTGCAGTTGATGTCATCTCAATGGAGCCCGTGTTCCTGCATCCAGCCACTCATGTTGGAGTTCATGTACTTCTGTGATCCTCGCTACTTCTCACCTTTGGCCACATCATGCTTCAGGCTCTGGAACCTTTCAGGTGAGCAGCAAATTTATCTACTAGGAACTGTGTCTATCTCCTTGGTGCTCTGTGGGAGGAGAGGGTTCCCCAGGTTGTGCTCAAGCAGAGGGAGGTCAGATCTAGGGAGCAGTGCTGCCCAGCTGTTCAGCAGGAGCACAGCAGACATAACATTTCAAGGCCAACTTGGCTTTGCCTGTTTTTGACGCATGCGACAATTGCTTGCATCCTTGAGCCGCTTGCCTGCGTTCAACATCTGCGGCAGCTGAAACTCAAGAGACCAAGCAGCCAAAGGAGTTGGTTTCACAGACCCTAAAGTTACAAGAAATCCAGTTCCTTGAACAAAAAAGGTACTGCCTTTGAGAACTGTAGTTTATGTTGGTCTTGGGTTGTCAGGACTAGCTTAACTGTCAGCCCACAATCCTGGAACAGGCCTCATGGTACTTAACAGAATTAGTGCTTTCTCTGGTTTTGAGATTCTTTACTGAAGAACTTTAATGTTAGAATTAGATAAGCCAAAAAATCAAGTGACTCATGTGCAGGGGGAAAAAGGAGAGGTGGAGAGGGGGCAGATGGTGGTACTAAAGTGAAGGAAGCACCTCTTTTTTCACACCAGAGCAACATACCAATTTTGGAGTTTCTCAACTGCTTCACTGCTTCCTTGAAGGTAGCCCAGACAGCACAAGCACTAACTTGTTGGAGGACAGAGCCAGCAGGGCTGTCCTATCAGATGTGACCTTTTCCAGCAAACATGTAATCTCAGTTCCCTGCAAATCACCTCACTCACCAGAGTTTTCTAAACTGAATCCCTTTAGTACAAGGACTAGTTGTCTGCAGCACTTACAAGACAGGTAGGAGGCATGCCTGAAGGGGAAGAGAGTGACCCAAGGCAGGCAGCACTAAGGAAAATATAATGTGAGCAAGGAAAAATGAGAAAGCTGTTGTTTTACTCAGATGCTCTTTTGAAAACAAACAATAATCAGTGCACATAAGCACCCCTGTGAACTGTGATTTGGGTGGGGAGTAGGTAGCAGAGGTTCAGCTCAGTGGGTGGCCACAATGCGTAGAAAGGTTGCAGGGCCATCAAGTGAGACAAACATACAAAGGATAGTGGATGTGGCACTGCTTAGAAACACTGTGGTACCTGAGGGGAATCCCTGAGGAGAATTTGAGAGAAAGGGCCAGTATGCTCACAGCTGGGGACCGGGATTGTTTTGGTGTCAGCCTCCTGCTGAAAGCAGGAACAATAGACTCAGGAAGGAAAGAGTTTGTGAAGTCAAAGGGGAAGAATACGGGTCCTGGAAGAAGATTTCCAGCTGATATGCTAGAAGGGAAGTACAGAGAGGAAGGGATCATAGGATCTATAAATAGCTGGACCCAGTGAAAGCACTGGGTCTTTAAGAGGAGAGATTACAGGCCTCTGCACTTAGCAGGGGAAAGGTGCTGACCACTAGAATGCTTCAGGAGAAAGGAAGTCCCAGGCTGCATCTGTAATTACTTTAATCTGGGAGACTGACAATAAACCATGAACCTCTGCAAGTGGGATTATCAGACAGGCAGGATGACCCAGACAATAAAATGGATGTGTTAAAAGCAACTAAGAAAGTGACTGGGCTTGAAACTTGTTACTTGTTCACTGCAGTCCTGTTGTTTAGTCAGGATGTCCCAACAAAGGAACTGTCAATCTTTTCCAGCTACCCCATTGTCTTCACCCCCTACTTTTCCTTCTTCATCTTGTCTAGAATCATCCTCTCACATTCATCCCATCTGCTCTTCTTTGGTGAGTTAACAGTTTCACTCCCTTGCAGCCCCCGAGCTTTCCTGCTCCTTGTCTGAAACTGGATGGCAGTACAACACTTGATCACAGGTTAGTTTTTTCCTCCTTTCTTTTATTTTGGAGCAAGAGCCCTCTGAAGACACTTTGCCTTGTATCATCTACCCTTTCCTGTTCTTGCACAATGGCTCCTGACAGCACCTGGTAGGTACTTTCCAGCCATTTTTTCCATAGGTGAAGCTGGAGTTGTGGTGGCACTGGCATTGTCTCAGTTTCAGCCCCACGAGCAACACGAAGCATTCTTACCAGTCTCTGTGCAGTTACCCTAGGAGCAATTACTTCTTCAAGAAGCAGTGTTCAGGCCCATTTTAACTCCAGCACTGCTTTCCTCACAAGCAGAGGGAAATTCTGCAGCAAGCAGATCTGAAAATGCAACTGAAGCAACCCAAAAGTGTGCAGTTTGCTTGCACTTCAGTCAGGTAGAACGTGCCTGAAATAGAGCTGAGCAACCAACAACTGAAGCCTTAGGCTAGACCTGTAAACAGAGCGGGAGCAAAGGGAATTCAGAATGACTTTTAACAGCTCTGGGATTGCTGTGCAGAACTGACACCTACTTGTACCTTCCTTGGTGTGGCAAACCAGCTACAAGGACGTGAAATGGGGAAATGGGATGGAAAGTAAACTGACGCACAAATGGCCCCAGGCTCCACACAGGGCTGGGGGACTGCCACCAAAGGTTAGAGGCTAACCACAGCTCAGCTGCCATCACACAGCACAGCTGGCCCATGCACACTACAGGCCCTGAGGCAGATTCTGCCTACAGGACAGAAATGTTATTAGTGGGTTGGGCAAGCTCAGCTTCTGCTTTGGGGAAATGGGTGTGATCTGCCATAGAAAATCTTTAACAACTTCTAGAAAACTCCTTATCAACAGAAAATCCAAGCTTTGTACCATACTTGAAAAGTTCTTGGTGAGGAAGATGTCAGAACTAAATTAATTATCTGCCAAGCACAGCTGTGCAAGCTTTTCACAAGGAAGGGCTTTATTTTAAAAAAAAAGGTGGCTAATGCCACTGTGTCACTATTAGGCAAAGAGACATCTGTATGCTTTCACAGATAGTATGGGGAAGAATAGGCTTTGCCAGCACTGTGGAATTCAGACACAATTAGTTCACATGTGCATCTCTCTGTTCATGCAAAACCACTCAAAAGCATGGATAACAAGTTTCAACTAGAGCCTTTACACTTAAAAACCCCCTGCATTTACTCCTGTGGAAAACTAAGTTTCCAGGCAGATCTATTACCTTAATACAAGACTACTAAGGGTTTTTGTTGTTGTTGTTGGTTTGTTTTCTTCCCTTGGGGAAGTTCTTTACACAGGCTTTTACTAATCCATTTGGGTTTGGGTACCCAAACTAAGGACTAAGAGCTATACCAAAATTTATGAGCTACAGTAAAGCAGAGCAGTTTTTTATTCCTGTTTTCTCCTGTCCCTTAATTCAGCTCTTGGCAGCAGTTTGATGTGCAAACATTCTTTAGGAGACACATTCATATAATCTATGGTGTGTCACTATTTCTGGCAACCTTCAAGCAGGCCATTATGATCAAGTGGTTGGGTTTTCCTAGGACAAACAAATCTGTTCAGACTTTGTCCTGTGGAATTTCAGGTTGTTTATATTTAACCAGGGGTCCTGCCTGCTGGCCATTTCTGTCCTCACCTACTGCCATCCCTAATTATAACCCAATCAGACTTAGAGGAATTGAAATTATGCTTCCACCTTTTCCTCTGTAACTCCCTTCTACATTTTTATTTTGACATTACTGAAAGGCAAGTATTAGTGTTTGGAAACATCTAGGCTAACAACATCAATTTCTCTTTTTCTCGTAGCACAATTCAGGTCATTTCATCCTTGACTGTTTTTGTTTCTTATCTCACAGGCCTGGCACACATGCTGTCTTCGCATTCACACGCATTAGACGAAAACAGCAAGTTACTCAGTTGGGGGTCAAGCAGCAGAACACATACAGTTACCATACAACACAGCTGCTACTTTACATGGTACACGGTACTAAAAGAAGAGATCAGATCTTTAAATGCAAATGCTTATGCACTGACATATTTGACTAGATTGTATAAGCTTAGTGATTTCTCCTAAAATTGGGCCTAGAGCAGTAGGTAAAGTCATAGCTAGATCCAAGCTTGTTTAATGGCTGTTGCTTGTTCTCTAACTACTTTTCTCTTTTCCTGAGAAGTGGTATTACCAATTCAGAGCTAACTGCCTATTTAGCCACATCCTTTTGGTTTCCATCCTTCTTTCCATACAGTGGTGAAACGGTGAAGGTGCAGTGCCAGAGATGCCTTGAACAAGATCTGTCCCAACAGCCACTGCATTTCTGCAGTCTCACAAGAGACTTAGACAGCATCCATCTCAGATCTTTATCCACAGCACACTATTTCAATGCATCCAGTATGCTGTGAAAGACTAATTTCCACTCCCAAGGCACCAAGATCTTTGTAATGCTTTATAATTTCACCAACAGCATTTAAATCTGTTCATCCCCAGCTTTTTTTTTAGTCCATGCTTGCTAAATACCAGTTTTGGTTTGCTAGCTACTAAAAGTTCTGTAGTCATTTAATCCCAAATGTTCACTTACAACTTCAGACTGTATCATTTATTTTCCAAACAGCCCTACAGCTGTTAGCCCCTGTATGATTGGCAGAAGCTTGACTGAGGTTTTTTTTTGAGTCTAATTGAAAAATGACCTTCATGTGTGCCAACTCAGAATAAGCAGTACACTGCACAAGGCTACTACAAGTTCACACTGTATCTGGTAGAATTTACTGCTGAGGCACAGTCAGAAGCCAGTTTTTACTATTCAGTTTTGTACCATGAATGTTTGCTTTTCCTTTTGCCTTTTCTTGTGGCCTTGGGATTACTGGGTATGGGACGTGCCCATCAGTCATGGGCATGTTCCTCATGTTTAGGCAAATCCTTATGTTTGAATAAGCAAATCTCTAAGATCAGGACTGCACTGGTTCAGCAGCCTCAAGATGCTTTCAGGAGCAGAAAGCAGGACAAAGGGAAAGGTTTGATAGGTGTTCCCTTGCTGAATGGTACTTAACTGGACATAAGCATACCTGATGCAGGCCAGAAAAAAAGCAATCTGATCTGCTCTCTGACAATTCCATTCACACCTTTGTCAGCATGAACAGCCAGATCATACAAGACAGAAGCCTTTCTCCTGTCCCATAGCTGTATTCTATCATTCATTCCTGGTGTTATCCCAATAAATTGGTAGTAGGAGAGGAAATCCAGGCTTAGAATCACCAAGGTTTGAAAAGACTAAGGTCCACCCACCACCAATATTTTCCATTCAACCATGCACCTCACTACAACATCTAAACATTTCTTGAAGGTTTCCAGTGATTATGACTCCACCACCTCCCTGAACAGCTCAGTGCAGCACCTAACCACTCTTTCAAAGCTCCTCCTGTTGTTCAACCTGAATCTCCCCTTGAAAGGCTTTTGAAGCTTTGTCACTTATGCCAGCTGCCTTACCCACAGGAGTCAACAAGCCTGCAGGTGAAGGACACTGAAGACTTCTGAAAGATCTGAGAATAAACAGAATTTTGTCAGCTCAACTGAGCAAGAAAGAGGAAGGAATAGAAGTTCTCTATAGCCCTACTTGTGCAGAGTTCCTTGAACAGGAAGCTTGGGGGCAGGGCAGTCCCCACCACCCTATGGATGCGCACACATGGAAGCTAAGAAGCTCTTTTGTCTGTTTGGAAGAGGTGCACATGTCATGCATCTCCCTTCACTGAGTGCAAGTCAGGAGGATCTGTTCCCTTCTGTACTTCTATATTCCTGTAGTGCTCACAGTCAGAGTAGTCTTAGTCATCCTTGTTTATTTATTAGAAAATCCCTACAGGTCTAGGCATTTAAAATGAAGCATTAGTTACATGGAATACAGGCCCTCAGAGTCCAGAAGTTGCTGGATATATTGCAGAGGTGGACTGGAGCCAGCAGTGACCCAGTGACCTCTGCAGTAGGTGCTGGTATGGATGTGAGACACTGGCAGGGCAGTTGTAATCATGAGCCAACCTTCTCAACATAGTTAGCAGGATAGAGTCCAATGTGGCCAGTGAGAAGTCGGCCCTTGCACCATCCCTGCTCATCTTCCTCACTAATCTTCATTAGTTCTTCTCCTACAAGCAAAGACAGTTATTAGGAAGCAGCTTTGGAAAAGGTAGCATGGCATTTGCTTTTTTGTGAACTCTGAGGGAAAAACCCATTGGTCTGAAGTATCACACCTTCTTCCCCTTTATCACACTCAGCATCAGTTTAATTTTGTCCACAGTTATTGACCTCTTCATTAGCTGTTGTCAGTATCATCCCTTGGGCCAAGGGGATTCCTCAATGGAAGTTTTTTTTTTGTTCTCAGTAGTTCTACTCAGTTCCCTTTCCCCAGAGGTACTTAGAAGCCAAAGGGAGCAGAAGGCTCAGGTTTTATTTTTCACCAGCTCCTCTGTAGCAAGTGGGAAAGAAATTTAAGAAGCTGCTAAGCTCTGGCCAGTAGGGGCCAAAATGGCTATTCTGTGATAGGCCATTTAGCTTGACCAGAAAGGCATGCAATCAACTTCTTTCTCAGACTATGACCAGGGAAGACTATGACTTTTAAACTCTCCATATCTACTTTAGGGAAGGGCAGAAAGGACCCCTTCTCCATCAGTAGGGGAGCCATACATCTGCCAGAAAGCCTTCTGCATCATTAAGAACATATCACACTGGTAGAGCCTGGGAAAGAAAGTCATCTGCTATTAAACTTAAGCCCTACTGGTCCACACTTGCCAGAGCAGATTCAGAAGATGGATAACATAACAAGGCATGCTTTTTTAACCATTAGATCTGTTGGGTGGAAAGAAAGAGCAAAGAGTCAAGTTCCACAGCACACATACAGTAAGATATTTAATAACAAAAACTGTTTAGTATCTAGTTTACTAGCAGCACAGATACTGGAGCCTCGGACACAAACCTCTGCTACTGAAAGAATTCAGCACCTTTTTAGAAAGGGGCTATTTTGTAGTTATATATAGCAGAGATGCCACACAAGACAAGCAAGGTTAGAAACACTCAAGATCCAGATGTTCTCTTGGGTTTGGAGATAGAACATTCAAACAAAATTTTAAGTAAAAGGAAGAAAAATGGAAGGAGTCTGCTCACTTCAGCATTCCTCTCCTCTCAATGCTCTGCTGGGAGCTAGGCTCGCCAAGCAAGATAACCATTTTGATCAACACTTTGCACAATTTTTTTGCCAGCTGAACTGTCTTCAGTAGTGTGTCACTTTAGTTAATTCAAAAGGACCTTGCATTAAAGAAAAGGCAAGAGGGATCTATTTTGCCACTTGGATCTGCTGCTTTCCATATACTGTAAGCAAGACCCAAGCAAACTTCTGATAGGGCCTCACTGTTTCTTAATCTAAGAGATTGAACTGCCCAGTGTATCATCTGCCTCATTAGTTGGCAGTGGGCCAGTTCACAAGTACAGTAATTGTCAGCTCAAGGTAACATCCAGTTCTTAAGGAGTGTTCCAATCATTCCCTCAGCCCAAGTGAGGACAGCAAAAGGTTAGTAAGAGATTAGTGCTTCTGTACCTGCTTTAAAGCTCAGCTCATCTGCCTCCTGTCCTGTGTAATCATACAGTGCTCGTACCCGTACACCTGGTACCTTTATGTCCTCCTCATGCCCGTTGGCATCCAGGTACTTCTTTGGAGTGTCCTCATCTGACCACTCCGAAATATCTTCCTTCCCTCCACTGCAGATGTGGAAGCAGAGAGGAAATATGATGGTAGTTAGACTTCTCTCACACACTTACTCCTTAATCCACATACCATTCCAACCTCTCATAGACTACTATGCTATAGAACCAAGTGCAAAAGACCCAGTAGCCAAGAGAGGACGAACGGAGAAGAAGTGAGATACCAGAAGACACTAGATTTGGTTGAAAGCATAGCAGTGATAGGACCCTGATAGCTAGGAGGCAGGCTCGTTCTCACAGTGTTTCCATATATGCATTTTTCATGTCTTCATCCTACTCTAGCAGACCCTCTCATTCAGGGAAGGTCAGTTCTAATGGAGAGCTCAGCTGTATCTGGAGGTATTCCAGCCAAGAACAGGACAGAGAAGGAAAAGCCACATCTCCAGCATTGAACAGATGTGGCTGGAATGTTATTTTCCAAGTCAGAAGCAAGAGCAAAGGGGAAGAGCAGAAGAGGACAGGCACCTGGAACCCAGAAACCCTGAAGAGGCTATATTCCATACTAACTTCACAAATGTGGGTGCCCTCAGGCTGTCATAGAAGAGGCTGTTCTGCTCCTCTTGATAGAAAGACCTGTAGATGGGCAAATAGGGCCCCTGAATCCATTAGACTGAAATGGCCTTGAAACACCTTTATATTCCCATTCTTTTCTGCCCAGTTCACTTATGCCAGAGTTCCCCTTTGAAGGCCAGGATGCTAGCAACACAGTAGGACAGTGCTCTGTTCAGCCTCTCCCTATTCTGATTGCTTCCTGGCAAGAGAGGGCAGCTATAACCAGACTTGTCAGGCAGTATTCAGCATCATATTAGGCAAAACAAACTAACAGACCAAAACCACAAATACGCCTGCAGTTAAGAAACAGTACAGCTAACTCACAAAGCTGTCAGTTTCTAACTTTCCTTACCCTCCCTAGGACAAGCAGGAATAAGGCCAGTTCTCATCACTAAAGGACCTTAAGGCAGGCACCTAATGAGAGTGAGACAGTATGCACTGCATACACTATAGACCAAGAAGAGCTCCATGAAAACCTCCTTTTCTACCCTGTCTTGTATTTCTTGTCCTCTGGGGCCTTGTCCAAGGCAAGAAGTTGAGAGGTCACTCCTACTCAACAGTGATCCTTGGCAGGACTGTATTTTTCCTAACCTGAGGCATCCCAGAGTTCAGCTCTTACCCTTGCCTTGTCTGCAGAGGAGTCTGTGAAACAACACCATCCCGTGTAGGCAAAATGCTGGTCAGTGTGACATCATCAGCCACCTTACCACTCTTTTCCTTCTTGGTGATTGGCCGCTGTGTTTCAAGGGACCATTCCTGTTCAAAGAAAGAGCAATAATACTATCAAGCTATTAAGATGAAAAAGCTCTAGGCATGTTTTCTGACCAATACAGAAAGGAAACAAATAAAGAACATCAAGTTATGCTTCATCTGTGGCTGATCAGTTAAGTGGCCTTGCAGCCATATCAGGCGCATTCCTATTGAATCCCAAGGTGCAACAAGAGGGCTTGTAGGACAGGTTACAATAGGAGCTTATTCCAAGGTCCTGAGCACCATCTCTTCCTTGCTCTTGCAGCCAGATAAGCTGGAGTAGTTGCAGTTTAGCAGGGTAGTAAAAATCCCCTTACGCAAAAAGATTGCAAAAAGCCAGTTTCTGAAGAGCCTAGTATCCTGAGCCTCTGATCAAGAAGTCTCACTTAAAGATCAGAGACACTAACACAGGTTAGCCAAAAGGGACCGAATGCCAACTCTCAGATTTGGAAGGGGAAAGGAAAGAGACCTCCCTGATGCAGGTCTCTACAATACAGAACTAGCAATCCACCAGTTTCAGAAAAACAGATGGTAAGAAATAGTAATAATGCACTTGTGAATGCTGTGTCACCTCAAATTGAGGCCAATTCATGGCCATGCCTGGTCCATGAGTGTTACGCCACCACTTCAGGTCCTCCTGGTTGTCTGCAGCCATGATGACTTGATAGAGATCTCGATACAATGCTTGAAAGCTATGGCCAAGAACAGACAAAAGCATCAGTCCCTCAGTAGTTCCCCAAAACCCAGTTAGGAAAGAGGACCTTAACTTCATGAATAGCTGCAGAGCTTATTAAATCCTACAAAGTTAAGGTTGCTAGAGTAATAGCTGCTCCTCTCTAGGGAAAAAGAGCAAGCTTTACAGAAGAGAGTAGCAAGCAGGACAAGTTGATTGGTGTGGCAGTAGCTAACATTTGATGAGCTATGCTGAGAACTGGCAAACGGGCATTTAAAAAGCATGGCACATCTTATACTACAAGATCTCTCTTCTCTAGACAGAATGGACATTCTTGCTTGCTGAAGTACTAGAAAGTAACAGTCTCACTCCTCCAATTACAGGTAGCAACATGGAGGCTTCTCATATGAAGGCTGCTCCAAAAGCAATGCCTCCTGTTTTACTGTGCTAACCTACAACATCAGATGTAGGTATTGGTGGCACAGCAGTAGAGATTGAATCTTCCTGCCAGTATTCCATTATATTTTGTTGCTGTGAGACGGATGATAGCAGAGGGCAAGTCTGACAAAATAGCATCTGACCTGGAAGTGCACATAAAGAAAAACTGTGTCGCTGAACACTATGTGGAAAAAAGTGGCACCCACTGACATTCATCAACAGTTGCTGACCATTTATGGAGACCAAACAGTGGATATGAGCACCACAGTGAGGTGGTAGGCAGCACATCTCAGCAGTGGCAACAGCAAGTCACCTCTAGTGGCACATTTTTATTTTTATTATTATATTTTTTTTTTAAACGAGCATGGATCGTTCATTGCTGGCAAAAAAAAAATGCAGAGCTAACGATGATGACTATGCTGAAAAACAATATTTTGTAGCTGAAAATGTGCTCTGTCAAACAGTTTTATTGCATCAGATATAGTTTCTATGGAAATAAATAGAAGGTATTACTTTTGGAGCAACACACACAGCATAAAAACACATACAGGACAGTATGAGAAGGGTTCAGAGACATTAAGAATCCTTCCTGGGGAATGTGTACTGGTCAGTCTGAAGAGATCAGATGCCAGTTCTCTGATGAGACTGACAGAATCAGCAAGACCTGCTTGATGCAATTTCCTTCCTCAGACACTAGAATCAATACCCCTTGCCAGGGGTGCACAGTTTAGCAGACCTCCCTCCTGTGCAAAGGCTGGTACCTTTCACTGGTGGAGAGGTTGAGATGCTGGTGCAGATTCAGGAACATCTCCTTGAAGAAGCACAATCGCTTGCGCTCTGCTTCCTGACAGCCCTCAAATACTTGCTCCATGTCCTCCATGTAGCGGGGATTGTAGCGATTCAGCTCTTCTAGCATCTTCTCATATTGATCCTTGCACTGTATCAACCCAGGAGGAAAGAGAGCTGTGGTTTAAAATGTTGCCTGGAAGTCAAGCCTGTGACCCACCACCTCCCAAGCACCCTTACAAGTTCCTCCTTCCTTACAGTCCTCTTCCACAGAGGGATCTCCCACACTTTCACTCTTACAGGCAGGCAAACGACTCACTTTGGATAGCCACATCTTCAACTCTGCACTGAGTGGATGCTGCACCAAGTCCTCTATTTTTTTTCCCTCTCGATGTATTTATTAGTGAGATCTTACCCAACAGCAAAGATATCAACCTCTTGCTCAGTCTTAGGTGCTGATATCTCAGTCTAACTCACTGAATATCTTAAAACAATGAGGTCCCACCACCTGCAAGCCTTCATCAGGAACAGCTAAGTGACAACACAACCAGTGCTTTCTCCTTGAGAGCATTATCCTTGTGACCCATGTCTATTAAACACACTCACCTTCTCAGCCTCCTGAGTACACTTCTCAACACGCTCCTGCAACTTGCGCAACTGCTCCTGTGATACAGAGGAGTCTGCCTTGGCATGATTCTCCCTTGTGTGGGCTGTTTTCTCCTCCTTCCGGGCTGCATGGTAGTTTTTCTTAGAATTCTCCACCTGAGTGGATGAGTGATGCAGAGAAAGTCATTATTATGACCACACAGATCCTCCATTTGTCAGAGAGAACACAGTAATATTTCATGCCAGTCAGTGGCAATTGCTTCAGGACAACCCAACTGAAATGCCTATTTGGTGTTTAGCCAACCATGCTCTAAAGGAAACAGGTACCTCCAAAAGATTTATTTTAGTCCTAACTTACCATGGAAGAACACCAAACCTGTTACCAAAGCTTTTATCACAAAGGAAGGAAGCTACAAGACCAAGACACCAACTAGGTATCCTTCCCCTGGCATTCTCTGTAAGCACCACCTGGACCACCCTCATCTCTTCTTCCCCATTCACACTTTGCTCACATCTTTCATCTTCTTCACCCAGGGCTTCTGAGCCTTGCGGAACCCATCCTCTGCCTCCTTTGTCTCCTTGAAGCCCCCAATTATTTGCTTGTGGTAGGCTTCCTTCTGCCAGGCCTTGATCTTATCTGAATCTTCACCAGCCAGGTGGTTCCTGACAACTAAGTGAATTTCACTTAGTTTGTCTGCAGCTGTCAAAAATGCATGCCAGGCCTTCTCCAGAGTGCCGTACTGTGGGCCTGCAAGAACAAGCACCAGAGACATGCTTATACCTCCTACCCATAGACAAAAAGAAAAAAAAGACAACACAAGAAACATTCCTTTTCTCCTACATGCATCTCTTCGGGGTCACTTCCATAACTCTACATCACAAGTCAGCATAGACTTGGTCTCCATACAGTCCCCAAAAGCAGCATCTAGACTGGCTGTCACAACTGCCTGATAGAGGCACTTCTTTTGAGCAGCCTTCACCACCTCAGGCAGCACATAACAAGGGAGAGCTTCTGTATGAAGCTTTCTTCACGTAACTGGCCTGAGCTTCAGTTTGTGCCACTGAAGCACAGTATTGTTATTCTCTCACCAGAGGAGAAAGATGGGTGACAGCAGAGCTATTCTTAAAATGGGAGACCTCCAGCTTAATTTAAGGCTTTGACTGGCTAATGGCTTATTAGACTAAGTAACCAAAGTATCTAACAGCATTGAAAAAGAAGGCTTTTTAAAGTGAATTAAAGGATAGGGTAGAAAACAAACAAACAAACAAACGATAGTCAAAGAATTTACCTCCCTCCCTGTAGGTGGGAAGCCTGTCCCACAGCCTCAACTCAGCAAGACAGACCACTCCAGGAACAGAGTGCAATTACTACATCCTGTTCCCAGGACAACCTGCCAGATTTACCTTTCTCCACATTGGTCCTCCACTTTCGGGACCATTCTGTTAGCTGCTGGGCATAGTTCTTCTCTATTTTGGCTCGCTCCTGGAAGCAGGAGATTAAGTCATTGCAGAGCCGGTAGCCATCATCCACCCGCTTCACTGTCCGCCTGTAGTTTCCAGCCTGAAATTTCACAAAACATTTATACTGTACTGATGTTCAAACTCCTTCAGAACAGACAGCAGCAGGCCAAGCGTCACAGTGATAGGGAGCACCAGCCCTCTTGAAAGCAGCAGCTTGTCTCAGACCTGCCTCTGGCACTCTGATCTCAGATAGGCAGAGCAGTGGAAGGAGTAAGCAGAGATGCTCTGCTTACCTCTCACTGCTCAGATCCGTATCACCTGTACAAGAACCTCCCTACAGTTCCTCCCTTCCACTCCCTAAGAGCAACATGTCACTCACAAACATGAAACTCAAACCCTTAATTCCACAGATGGAAGGTAAGATGACATTCCTACCTCCCTCGCACCCCAATTATCTTTCCTTACCTCCCAGAAACTACCCTCAGGAGCCTCCCCACCGGCATCATCTTCTGATGACATCACACCCGTTTTCTTGCAGCAGAGAATTTTTGCAGATTTTAGTTAAGCTGAGGAAAGAAGGAAAAAAAATTTAATATGGCACTGTCTGAACTTTTGCAGAGACCACAGTTCTCCATAACTTAGCTAGAGAAATCTCACTTAGTGTCTTGCAGACAAGCACTGCCATCACTGCACCTCCAGCAGCAGATGGCTGCATGTAGCAGAAATGCCCAAGATTGAACCTGCCTGTTGTTTCCCTCCCTGCAGATGAAGGGCCTCCTTGGCAGCCCAGGAGCACATTTGGAAAGAATGTTGCAGAAGAC
Organism: Centrocercus urophasianus; assembly: GCF_019232065.1. Classification (NCBI taxonomy): domain Eukaryota; kingdom Metazoa; phylum Chordata; class Aves; order Galliformes; family Phasianidae; genus Centrocercus; species Centrocercus urophasianus. The sequence continues at coordinate 16,431,791 of NW_024884586.1, read as the reverse complement.
CATCTTGCCAAACCTCAGCTGTATGAATCCCAGAAATGCTGATGAATCCAACATTTCTCAGCAGCAGTCACCTCTGCAGAGATTCTTTTCTTCACCAAGGCTCATAGAACAGTAGCAAAAGCTACAGAAATGGAGGTAGCTAGAACCATTAGAAAGTCCTCTGTCAGATGACTCCAGCTTCCCAGTGTGAGATTCAGGATTACAGCTGACTGGAAATAGTGATGCTGGGCAGTCAGCAGGCAGGCATGTCTTGAATGGGGAGGAGCCCTACAAATTGCCCATTGGCTGAGTTGGGCTCAAGTAAAACTACAGAAATATGCTGAAGCAAATCCAGCCAGGGGAAGGCACGGCAGCATGCATGCCAGTTACTCAGCCATGCCACTTCCCTAGAAATATCTCTGTAAAGCTGGCACAGCCCACCACTGCACTAGGGTCAAAATCCAGGCAAGGAGTTGAAAAGTGTTTCTCATTCTGTTGTCTCTTCTGCCCATTTCCCCTGTGCAAGCCTGTGCTGCCATTCTGCACCAGTCAGGGTGCAACATCAAATACCTTGAGAAAGCTTCTGGGATGATCTTAGGCAAGAGCAAAGAGTAATGCAAAGAGACTCAAGCGTTGACATATAAACCCGCTCCATTCTAGGCAAGCTTGGGTTAATCTACCATAGATGTCCTTTGCTGCCACTTCTCCTCTTGCACATTCCTAGTTATAAAAAGCTTTCTTCACACCCCAGAGAGGTATCTGGTCATTCTGCCAGCCCACAGAGTACACAGCAGAGATGAAGAAAATCACATCGAGAGTCTGCATCCCCCACATCTTTAAAGTCCTTTCCACTGTGCCTACTATAGCATGAGCCACATCATGAAGTGTCCCAACAAAGACTGCAGGAATTTCTTCCATTTCTTCTGGCAATAGCCACGCTCTATTTGCAGTCTCATCTTACTGACAGTAGGAAGTATATTAACGCTGCTCCAGAAGGCTGAAGTGATGAATGTCAGTCACAGAAGCAAGTTGTTAAATAGGATGTGGTACTCAAATGCATGAACTTCGAAGCCTGAAGAACAACTTCACCTGTTCCCATCCTCCCTCTCCCCCACCATTCCTCAGAGGTCTGCAAAGCCATACTACTGGTTTCCAGGGCACGCAACTCCATATTAGTCCCCAGTAGCTACATACCTGAAAATGAGATGACGGGAGCAGCAGGAAGCCGGCAACTACGTCCTGAGCTCAAATTCTGTAAAACAGATTGGAGAGGAGACAGATGGGCACAGTTAGATAGCATTGCTTCGCTGCCTGCTCTGACACATCCCAATCCCAGCATAGACATAAGGTTGTCCCCCTTCTGCCAGCTACTAGGAGGGGCACCCTCTGATATAGCAGCTGTGGCCACTGTGCCTCCTAAGATGCCACGTTCCAACACGTAGGAGAGATGCCAGATCGCTGTGTCACAAGATCTAGCCCCAGAGGAAGCTAAAATAGAAACACTGGGGCGGGATGACAGCACTGTGCGGGAAAGGTAGCATCACAACAGCTGAGCAAAGGGAACTGCCCAAGGAAAGAAGGGCCTAAAATAAGCACACTCCCTGGGCACGGTATGTGGGGCCTGACCCCCCATCCCCTAACTGTACACTGTCTGGTTTGGGAAACTCACTGCCACCACATTTAGGCTTAGTAAACTTCAGGAGAAGGGGAAGGACAGACGTATACCTTCTCCAGACCATGTTTAGTAAAGATGAAGGGCATTTATCTATGAAACAAAGGACTCTTTAACTTCACAATTAAAAACAAGCTTACTTTCTCCTCACGGAGAGGGATCAATTAGTTACAACTCATGAAGGTTGTATCACTTTTTCCCATCCTTCCCTCCCACTCTCCCCCATCCCCACTTCTTTATCAGAAGCAGTGAATTACAAACATGCCTTCCATCTCTTGTTTCCAGTTCAGGCTGACTATACAGTCCTAGAATTCAGGGTTAAATGTGGAAAACTTGTGTCAGAGCGTGCTTGTTTGTTTGATAGTCAATAAGAAAGGAGGAACTGAAATCCATTATTTCTGCTATTTTCATGTTCAAGTTGGAAACAAAATTAAAGAAGTTGGGAATGAACTAAAGAAAAACTAAAGAAATTGTGAGAAATTATATTTCTTCTGCCATTTCCACAATAAATGTGAGGTATCCTTCCTTATTTCATCAAGTTACAAGCCCAGGTAACTGGGTCTACTATGCTTGTGATTAGCAAGTTCTGAAACGTAATAGTAGCAGTGCTGAACAAGACTGAGTGTTCTCGTTGCCCTATATCCTTCACAGACAGTAGCCAAAAGCAGGTATTTTCCCCTGCTCTGAGAACAGAGCAAGCATACATGATGCCTCCCTGCATATTTTCCAAGCCTCTAACCATTTGTTGACAGGAGCTTCCTGAGCTGGATGTGGCACCTATGAATTTAGAAACACTCAATGCATTTCTCTTCCACTAACTTCTCCAATCTCATACGAGTTTTCAGCATCAACAATATCATGTGGCAAAGCATCCCACAGCTTAAGGCTCAACTTGGAACCACCGCAGTGGCTAGGTGGCACAATTAAAAAAAAAAAAAAAAAAAAAAGCAGGATAATATTTCTGCAGGTCAGTCTCCATGCGTCAAGTAGCACTCAGTAGAATACACATTTAAAAAACGTTTATGTGGACTTTATAGAAGCCAGGGGAAAAAAAAAAAAAAAAAAGACACAGTCCTGAAAGACGGAAAAAGGTCAAAAAAAAATAAGGGGGACCCTTTTCTGCCAGGCTTTTTCTGGACTTTACATAGCCCATGAGCCCATGTCAGTCAGCAGATCAAATTGGATCTGCGTGCAGACACAGGGAAGGTACTTAGTAGCGCACACAGAAGCTGAAGAACAGCTGCTGCTGTCACCCTCAGCCCAAGAAGAGCAAATAGATTGCCACTCCACCCCCTCATGCCTCGTTATTCCTGAAACATATGTGTTGTGTGCTGCCAAGAACCCAAAACCAGGGAAAAATTGAGTTTGCCAGGAAAAACAAATAGAGAAGCATTACACATGCCAAAGCCTGAGACTTGTTTTATAGCAAGGTATAGAGATGACAGTACTACCCTATGCACAGCCCAATGTAGCAGAAGCCACCATGTAATTCAGAAATGCTAAGAGAGCCTGCACAGGACAAGCAGTATAGCTGGAGTTCCATGTGGATCAGCACCAACACATTCTGATGCCACTGCCACCTTTGCTGAGAAGAGGCCAACAACGGATTTGCACACCTAGAGGAATGTTTATCCTTCCCCTCCTGCTTTCCTTGTTCACATCTCACAGATAAAAGGTTGGAGACCTCACTGCAGCTCCTGCAAGAGAAGCTCTCTGAAGGAGAGCGACTTCTTCTTTAGTCACTTCGCACCTCTGCAGAGTTACAAATGAGGGCATCACTGGCACTGCTACAAACAGCAGTGTCAAGTAGACAAAATAGATGACATAAATGACGCTTACGCAAAGCTACAGCCTTTGCTGCTGACAGTGTTAAAAAAAATAAAAGATACTCTCCTACTTCCCTGAAGATCTACTTTCATTTATGAACAGCATAGTAAGTTACCCAAAAGTGGCTCTTAATCTTCAGCTGCAGGAAGGCAGAATGGCTCATGACTGATTCACTGGTGCTGAGCTTCACTCAGAGAAATGCCACTTGTCATGGCAGGGCTGTTTCCACATTTAACCATGCTGATCTCACCCTGCTACAGTCAGTCAGACATCCCAGACCGTAATTCCCCACCCTGAGACCAAGGTGTCACACTAAAACTCTCTGCTTTCAAATGCATGCATCTGGGAAGGCACTACTTGTTTTTGTTTCAAGTTTACACAACACTAATACAACAGGGTCTTGTTCCACAATTATAGTGCCTAGACTGGATAGTAATTACTCTTTTCAACTTCAGAAACTTTTCCCTAAGGCAGGTAAACCACAAAAATCTTCTTCCCTCTAAACCACACTCCAGTATTTCCAGGCTCCAACGCCCAAGGCATCACTTCTGTGCACTGCTTGACTGCCTTCTGAGACTGACTCCCTGTAAGCAATTGTTCTCTTAAGCTTGCCAAGCAGCAGCCTCTGGGCCCTACAAATGCTCACAGGGCTGGTGCGTGCAGCCCTGCAGGAATTTGTCCACAGAAACAGAGTTTGTTCACTTGCCAAGCAAGGCCTTCTGCGCGACTCTTCCCCTTTTCCTGAGTACAAGCTTAAGCACTGGATTCAGGCAGACAGAAATAAGTTTGAATTCTATTTATCCAGTAACCAGGGCTTTGGCAGAAGGAGATTTTTATTATGGACCAATTTCTATGTGTTGCTTAGCTTAGTTTTAACACCTAGTTTTAATTAGGAACAGGCTGTTAATAACTAATTTCTCCCTTGAGAAAACAGTAACACCACAAAGCAGCAGCAACTCATGTATTTGATTCCCGAAGAGTCACCTTTCCTGTATGCAGGCAGTGGTAAAGGTTTCATTCTCTCCAGGGCACTTCCAGTATAGGTTGCCAATGAGCACTTCAATCTCAACAATCCAAATACACAGAAGTACTGACACCACCACTTCCTTCATAGAGCAGCAGGCACAAAAACCCTTCATTTTCTGTTAACTGTTTTTCAGAAAGGAGCTAAAAAGCTGAAGCCAGGAGGAACTACATGAAACCATCAGCACAATGAACAGCATTGCTGTTGGTACAGCAGTGCTAGGAAGGTCCTGATGGAAAGAATGAAACAAGGCACGGGACAGCATTTCTTTCCAGTTTCCCCATCCCCACAGGTAGGCACCCAATAGTTACAGTCACTGATTCAGAGCTGTGTCCAACAAGGTATACCACTGGAGAGTGGTATAACACAGGAACAGATATTTACAGGTGTGCTCACCTCTCTGAAGAGGGGCCAGTTCACCTTTACAGCTAGAGACTGCCAACTAATACAGATCCTCCAAGAAGCCCATGTACCTAAGATGACTTCTACTTAGCAAAACACCCCTTAGAGATACTTATCCTACTGCTGTGATCACACCCTTGGTAGGGTCACCTGACTGGTAAACAAACAGCAAACCAGCATTTCCCAGCCGCTCCCTAAGGACTGACGCCTACCAGGACTGCCTAACGCAGTTTTGAGAAAGACTCCAGATGATCTCTCCAGGCAGGGAGAGGTCAGAGGGCCATCAGGCAGAACAGTAACTGCACACAAAGGTCACTTCAGCTATGTGCAAGCCTTTAACAGAAGCTTGTCTCCAAAACAGTAATTCTCTAGAGATTGTGTAGCTGACCATTAGCAAAGCTCTCCTTGACTATATGGAAGTATTAAAATGCAGACAAGATCCTCATCCTCTTAAAGGAGGATGATTCCTTTAAGTCTGCACGATGTTTCACTGCACTGTCTGGTTTCACCTTCTTTATACTGGTCTCCTCCAAATTCAGGCCAAGCTAAAATCCTGTAAATAGATACCCTGCTATACCCTTCCTCCTTTTTTTTTTTTTTTTTTTTTTAAAAAAAAAACTCTATTTTTCACATGTTCAGACAGAACAAAGTACCTTCCATATCCATTAGCTACTCCCTGTTCAGTTCTCAGAGGCCAATGCTACAGGACAAGCTTCTGCCAACACATCATTGCTGATCTAAAGGATAAGATTCCTAACCAACATGCTGTACCAGGCAGAAACCACTCCACCAAGAAAAATTTCCTTTTCTACTCCCATAGGATGTAGGAAATCTCTAATATTAAAGGAAACACAGATCTGTCCTGGTTAACATAATAGTATGAGATAATATTAATAAAAGAGTGCGTTGGGCTATCAAAGTCCATGCTATTTTTTCCTCAGTTGTTTTTCCTATGAGAAACTTTGCTTATAATTGCTGTATGTTTACAACAGTTGCTAGAATAATCGTGACATGCATGCTGCAGCTATATTTAACAGGCAGCTTCTAATAAGAGCAGAGGGAAGTTTGATAAAGAGCTACTAGGAATTGCTCTACAGCAGCCTGATTTCTTAGCTTAGTGAACAGCATAGGACCTGTTTCACACAATCAGCCTGCCTGCTTCCCAGTTCTCACAGAGCCAGAGAAAGCACTGTCAGAGCAAGGTGTTAACCCATGCAGACAGGGTGCCTCCAAGCTCACTGCCCCACTCTCCAAGCCTCTTCAGCTGCTTGCTTTCACACTGCCTACTTCCTATCCTGTTGCGTCAGTCTCTGCAAATAGATGCCAAGCTTGCCAGCAAATTCGTGCATCAGCAACTCACTTTTGTTGCCGTTCTCTTCTGCTTAACTGTTGTAAACAAGCTATTTCTTCCTAAATTGCTTAGACCCCAATAAAAGCTGTTATCTCTTCTCAACAGTCTCAATCTGCACTAAATTCAGTTTTTCCCAGTACTTAATCTACTTTCACCTGATCACATTTTTTCTGCACTCTAGACAAGATCAATAGTCCATCCTGTAGAATAGTTGCCTGTAACTTAAGGTATCTCTGATCACAACAGCAGGCTGAGGCAGTTCTCCCATTTAGGCTTTAAGTACAGTTGTTTTCTGTTTAGAACTTTATGTGAAAAAACAATGATCCAAACCCCAACCTCATCCAATGCAGAGTAAAGAACAGGGGAAATACTAGGGTAATAGTGTCTTTTCCCAACTAAACAAAACTGTGGCTACTCCATGTCAATAGAGCATTCTCCTCCTGTGATTGAGTCACCTTGTAACTCCAGAGCAAGGATCAAGTTTACTTGAATGTATTAAGAAATCTTAAGGTAGCAGTCATTTGCAATCAAGCAGCCTTCAGAAGAGGCCAGTTAGCTCTGTTCTAGCACTGAGCTTTCAGTGGTTCCTTGCTTCAGGACTACATAGTAGACCCTAATCTCCAAACAGCTGTGCCTCCTCCTTCCTTCCATTTGAAAGTAGCACTTTTTTTTTTTTTTTTAAGCCCAGCTGCAGTTTCACATACCTCTGTATATAAAGTAAATTCTTGGCTTCACTTTACCAACACTTAGAGTTCTGCAGGTCTCTTAGAAGGGGGAAAGGGAGATGAAGTTGGCAAGTATCTTGCCATCTTGATAAAATATACAGCAATCACGCGCCCAATGATTTCAAAATACAACATTTCTTCATCTCTGGTTGTATCAAGAAGGTATCTGGGTTTCCTCAGTAAAAGCTAGTTTACTGAAACTGTTGATTAGAAAGACTCTTAAAATCATTTAGGTTGGAAGAAAGTGATCTTGAGATCATTAACTGTAACCATCAACCTAACACTTCCACGTCCTCCACTAAAACACGTCCCCAAGGACCACATCTTTTAAATATCTCCAGGGACATCATTTTCACCCCTTCCCTGAGCAGGCCATTCCAATAGCTGATCACCTGATATTCACAAAGAAGTTTTCCCCAGTATCCAACCTAAATCTTGCCAGCTCAACTTGAGGCTGTCTCTTCACATCATATCACGTCACCTGAGAAGTGTGACTGATACCCTCCTCACTGCAGCCTCCTCTCAAGTAGTTGTAGAGTGATGAGGTTAAACAACCCCAGTTCCACATATCTTCTCGAGTCCCTTAACCAGCTTTATTGCTTTGATGAATGTTTCTGTTCCAAATATTCATACAATGCAGGCAAGAACCTAAATGATCATCAAGATATTTCTAAGTTCATTCAGTTCCCTGCTCAGTCCCAAACAGGCTGTGCAGAAAAGAATACTAGCAGGTTCATGAACAGCAAGTGGGAATAAGGTAAGATTCAGTACTACTATATCTCTTACATTAGAGGAAAAGGTAAAGCATCATATTCAATTTTTTCTAGTTTATGTTGTGGGCAGTTCCTCCACTTTACTGATAGCAAGGCTCTTTGCTCACCTTTTGCCAATAGAGCTAGGTTTACTTAATTTCTTCCTCACAGGAAAGCTTAAGCAACATAAAGATGTAACTGTAAGGCAAGACTCATATATACAACATAAGGGTAAAGCAGGCTGCAGTACCATATGAAGTGGCAAGACTATTGGTATGCAGTTACATAAGGTTACTTTGCAGAGTGTTTTGGGGGGGAAAAAAGCATGTTGGGGGAAAAAAAATGTTGTTTGCATTGGGGAAGTAGAGAGAATATTCATTACCTTAGATTCCCTTCCAAGCAACTTCAAGTCCTAGAAGCTTATAGCAGATTCAATCACTTCATAGTCCACTCCCAAAAATAACTATATCTCATATATATGAAATATATGACCTATTCTCTAGAGATACGCATTGAAAACAAGGCTGAAAAAGGGCAGCCATGAAGAATTGGCCTGCAATGTGAATATTTGTACTTTGCCCATTCTCCCCAGAGATCCTTGCTGCAACTTTTGTCGACTTTCATGTTAACTGCACAGAATCTGGTGTTTGGTTTCAGTCTCTTCAGCCCTTTTCAAATAAATTTTTAGATATCAAGCTGAAGAACAAGTCTATAAATATATTTCATATTTCAGGTGTTATCAACGAAATCCCACGAGAATACAACTGCCAGTGCAAAGTGCATATATTACAGAACAGATTTCAATTGCTGAGCATCACTGGAATGTCATTTGCTTCCACAGCACAGATAGAATCATATAGATTTCAGCTTCTGATCCTCAGAACCCAAAGTGACACGTGAGGAAAGCACACTAGAAATGTTAAAAAAAAAAAAAAAAAAAAAAATCAGAGCACAAATAGAGCAATCTCCCCCTCGTGGCTTCCAGAAGCAGCTCCTATCCTACAGCTCAGAAAACTAGGTTTTTTTTGGTTGCTGTTTGTGCTGGGGTAAAAGCCTGCTGGAATCAACATCCATATTTCACAGATGTTACCAGGCAGTGGTGGAGGCAGTGCTGGTACAAGAAAGGGCTGACTGAAAAACATCAAGAAACAAAAAAGTATTTATAATCATTCAAGAAGTGAAATATACTCATCTTCTCCCAGTCCTCAATGAAAGTTTCTTGTCCTTGTCAGAGCCAGGCATCAAGCCTATTTGCTCTGCTCAGCAAATGCAAGAGAGGCTTGTCTCAGCAACAAGGATACTGAGGGAGAAGAGGAAGTTAATGCCCACAGATAATCATTTATGGGTGACTGAAAAAGTTGACCATGTTCCCAATAGCCAAGTAGGCAAGTACCACACCTTCCTGAACACAGACGAGACACAGCTTGGACACACTCATAGCATGGACAGAGCTGAAGAGTTGCTGACAGTTTTGTTGCCTGCAGGAATTCTAAGTCTCTTAGCCTAGAAAAATTGTCTGGCAGGTCACAATAAACAACTGTAGTACAGGAGAACATGAAATCCTCACAAGCTTAATGCCTCTGGATACAGGCCCCTGCTACTAGAGAAGTCTCCCACATACCCCTTCTGTACTCTGCAATGCTTGGTGACAACCACTAGATTTAACAAATTCCAACTATCACAAGTCTGAAAGGCTCTTTCTCATTGTGCCATTCTGACAGAAGCAACCACTGACATTGAAATATGATTAGGATGCCAGTCACACGTATTGCCTCACAGCAATATCCAGCCTCAATCCACATTTCAGCTTGGAGGAACATGAAGCTATTGTACCAGTCATCAAAACAAAGCAGGATGATTACAGCAGGGGACACACCAGACTCTCTGCACTGACTTTACACTGTCTGCTGGAAAAGTTCTGCAACTATGGCCAGAAAGTATTTGGATGTTAATTAAACTTAATGATCACTATGCCACAAGGTAGCAGGCAAAAAATTGCCACCTAAACAGCTTCTGAACTGCTCTAAAGGATGCAGAACTCTTCTGCTACTTTTCAAAGAGCTAAAGCCCAAATTCTCTGTGGAAAAACTCCAGGTATACTAGTCACATTTTCTCTCATCCACTAAGGCTTTTTCTATTTAATCTCTCTGACACAGCTCCCTGTTATACAGCACCATCTACACCCATCATGCTAAATAAGTGGTGATAAAATAGCTTGCCTGATCAAAAAGTCTGTTCTAGAGAGATAAGAGCCCCTCAAAGAGCTTGAACAGCTCTGCTATTGTTTAGGCATTTCCCCATGAACTCTCATGAGCAGCCTAAATTCCCATATTACTGATCAGCTGATGGAAAAAATAGAGGCAGTTTATTATTGCTCTCTAATCAAGAGCATAGTTTTTTCCACTCAGGCTATAGGCAGATACTTTTAACTTTTGAGGTCCCCAGTTCAATCCCTGGATGGCAGCCATCACATGAACCAAACAGTTCAAGCCCTCAAAATGGCCAGAATAATGCAAATACAGTATATGCCATCCTGAAATACAGTAAGAGCTCCTAACAGAAGTTCATCGTGCCCCCATGTTGTGCCCAATCTGTTCAATCGGGTTTTGTAGTTATCTGCAAGGAACAGTAGTCACATTACAACTATACCTGACTGTACCTTTGAATTTGTTTCTATAGTTTTTTTGTTTGTTTGTTTTTTGGTTTTTTTTTGGAAGCTTGTGCTCATCTCATCCATGGTAAGATCAGAAGTTTCAAGCTAGCTCTCATATAATCCACAACAACCCAGAATGACTAAAATGCATCAGTCACTGTCCTGGGGAGAACTCAGTCTGGGCCCTCAAGATTTTCAGGCTCTTATGACCTGGTTGTGCACACAGTTTGCCAAAGACCTGCAGCATATCAGCCCAGCCCAGATACATGGGCACAGATAGGGAAGGCAGGAAACAAGTAGTCCAGCTCGTAGCCATTCTGTTCAGAGCTGCAACTGGAAGTACCATCCAGTAAATACGTTAGGTGACTTCTCACAAGGCACTATAATTAACACAAAACTCTGTCAAAGAACAACAGACCGCCTTGCGGAGTACAGCGTACACCTCATGGAAAGGTGAATCCTGCCCAAAAAAGGAATGTGCTCAATTACATAATGCACAGGGAGAAGCTCCATTTTGACTCCACCCAGAAAGCAGCTCACCTGCAGCGAGGAGCAGCTGGACCCTGTCATTTTAGCCCACACGCTGCAGAGGTGCATTCTGCTCCCATTACGCACCGAGAAACATTTCAGTTGTCGTAGGGCTCAATGACTTCTCAGTGACATCTGAATTCCAGGGTGGAGCGGGAGGCTCTGCTAGTATTGTGCATCACAATCAATTACCACAGTATCAGAAACTCCTTCGTGCAAATTAGATTAGCAGTGAAGCTGAAAGGAAGAGGTTCACATCTCATTGCTGAAAATTGGGAGCACCCACTGGGAACAGAGCTTATGGTGTGAATGAAAAGGCCACAGCATGTGTCCAGAGGTGGCCAGCTAACCTCCTCCTCACCGCCGAGGGGGGAGCCGGGCGGGGGACAACGCAGAGCTTTTAGAACTGAGGCAAGCAAAGAACACATTGTTGGCACAGAAAGTTGTGAAACTGGTTAATGCATTTGGGCCACGCTAACTTCATTTATTGATGGTCTTGTGGAGATGGCAGATCCCTCCTCCTGCGAGCAGCAACAAATCACAGACCGAGTGCTGGCTATTCAGGCCCACTAATACCTCCGAGTTTATCAGCTTTCTCCCGCCCAGGGCGGGCAGGACACGGTAACCCCAGCGGCGTGCCATAGCCCGGCACCGCCCGGCTCTGCCCCACCGTGACACCGAGACCGCAGCCTCCCGCCGGGCGGGGAGGGAGAGGGCAGCAGGAGCGGGGCTGCCCCGTTCCTCACGGCAGGGGCACGGCGAGAACCCCCGCGCCCGGGCCCCAGCGAGGCCCCTTCCCCCGGGGAAGCCGTTCTGCTCCTCAGCCGCGGCGCCGCCGGAGCCCGCGGCTCCAGTTTCAGAGTGGGAAGCGGCCCGCGGCGGAGCCGACACAAAGGGGCCCCTGTCCCCGCCGCGGAGTGGAGGCGTCGGCTGCGGAGAGCGCGGGCGAGGAGCGGGGCGGCCCGCCGAGCCCCCAGTGGTGCGAGCCACCGGGCACCCGATAAAGGTCAGATCGGTGGCCGGGCCGCGCGGGGCTCCTCCGGGAGCCTTCCCCAGCCGCACGGCAGCCCGCCGAGCCTCGCCCTCAGGCAGCGCCTCACGCAGCCGCCGCCTCCTCTCCACGAGGAAACTTCTCCCTCGCGACCGCCGCTAAGCAGCCGGGAGCCCCGGCACTCCGCAGAGAGCCGGCCCGGCGGAGGACACCTCGCTTACCTCACCGGCAGCACGGTACGGCACAGCCCGGCGGTCAGCAGGCACCTGGGCCGAGCGGGACGGGCCCTCCCCTATTTCAGCCGCGGGACGCAGGGGCTCCCGCCCCGCCCCCAGCAGCTGCCGGCAGGGCGGGCCCGGCGCTGGGGGCAGCCCGCTGGCGGCGGGGCAGCGCCGAAGAGGCTCCGTCCGCTCCGCCCTCTCCCGATCCAATTAACGGGCCCTGCCCGGGCAGGTGGGGTCGGGCGGGGGGCAGCGCCTCGGTGCTGGGAGTTGGGTGACAGGGAGCCGCGTGGGACAGCCGGGAGGGGACGGAGCCTCGCTCGTAGGAGGCGGGAGGTGCCGGGCCGAGCGCCCCGTCATGGCGGGCGCCTGAGGGGGTGGAAGGCGGCTCGGTGTGGAGGTCGCAGGTTCCCCGAGCCCCGTTGTCCTCGGAGCCTGTCCCTGCGTTCTGGGTGAGGCACTGGTCGCTCTCCTGGAGGTGGGCAGCAGCTTCAGCACGGCGGCCCGCTCCCGCAGAGCTGACCGCTCACTTTCTCTTCTGGAAACCTTTCCCTAAGTAATCCAGACTCATCTTTCAGTGTCCCGGTCGAAGCCAGCTTTTTAGCAGTACCAGGGGCTGCGGGCCAGAGTTTCCATCCCCAACGCCAGGCCTGGGTGGGGTTTGCCATGACGCCGGGGCAGAGCTCATAGCAGAGCTGCAGGGCCATGCTGGCCCCTCTCACCACTTCCAAAAGTCCTCAAACCTGGCTCCAGGGACCAGCTGTGCGTTCGTGGTGATGTTTATTCAATCAGCAGAGAAAGGAAAGAGTGAGAGAGGAAAAAGCACGCTATAAATCTGCACTGCCTCTGGAGTCCCTTCCCAGTGGGAACTGGAAAGGTTTGTCTGGTCCTTGGAGTTAATCAGTGTTAAGGTTTAAGCATCAACTCTGCATTTTACTTAAAAATAATGTTAAAAAAAATAATTTATTTGGCATAGATATTCCCTAATTCAAGTATGAGATATGAACACCACTATCAAATTTATGCAGATTAATGGGGTATAGAAAGAGCAAAAATCTGCTACTCCTTAATACTTTATGCCAGCATTTACCCAGCTTTCTGTTATACCAGTTGTGGTACAGATACCTCATGCACTGAGCATCTGAGATAATGCTTTCCACATGGGGTCTGCTTGCCCCCAGTGCTAAGTGGCAACGGTACTGTGTAACACTGCTGCTTCACTCCTTTCCTTCCTTCCCTCTAAAGCTGGAATATTGTAATATGGCTAATACAATAGCAATACTTTTTGTTTTTCTGGTCCAGGACAGCTTAGTAAAGATCATAGGCTAGAAAGAGGCCAGATAGCATGATACTTATTCTCTTTGCTCTCTTTGGGGTTGTATCTTTTTCCTTTTTTTTTTTTTTTTTTTTTTTTTTTTTTTTTTTTCTTCTTTTTATCAGAATGTAGGCTTGCTTTCTTATGCAGGCCAAACTCAAGTTGTTGTAATGGTACTCTTTACATCACAGTCAGACTAAAGTAGCCAGAAATGTTCGTGCTTTGGAAAAAGGTCCTGGCAACAAGGAGGCAAAATACTGTCCAGTATTACAAATACCACAGAGATGACAGTCTTAGTCATAATATAGCTTTACCAAAGCTGGCAACAGGATGTCTTAATTCTGTGATAGAGAATTGAGGTCTGTAACTGACTGTATGTTGGACAGAAGGCATTGTGAAAACAAGGCTTGTACTCTACCCATGGGTAATCACACTCCTCTACCTTGGCTGCACACAGGAGTTTGAAGAGTGTGAGCCTATGCACACATGTGAGAATATTCTTTTAGAATTACTCCTTCCCTGGCCATCTCAGAGTGCCACACCTGCTCAGTGCTGGCATGTCAATACCAATTGGTGGCACCCTGGGCTGGTGGCGTGTCTTCTGCGCATGGTTTGCGATCTACTGTTCTTGTCCTTAGTGAATAATGATTACGGAAATAATCTGATGACTCTCCAGAGAAAGCAAGCTCAGTGTTAGTAATTGATAGAAAATGCTAACCATGACAGCTCAGTGAGGAAACACAAGGGCTGCTGTGCACATTCGCTGTGTGGGGAAGCATATGAACACTAGAGGATGAAGGAGCAGGATGGGAAATGCACATCTCTGCTCAGATGAGCTGGATCACAGCATCACAGCTTGCTTTGGGATTAATGAGTTGATCACTGAAAGCAACGTGAGGATTTCAGTGTTTCTGGCATGGAAATTACCCCTTGGAAAGTACGTAAAAACTAAAGATGTTCATGTTTATGCCATTGGTGATTTCTGGTCAACTCCTCAGATCCCAGCCCTGATGTCGGGACCCTGTGCACACCTGTGGCAGCACTGCTGACTGCCATCAAGACAAGGAGGATATTTTTCTGCAACAGTTTCCTTTCTTGTAAACCAGGCCTTTGTGGTACCGGAGGAAAGCAGGTGAGGACTACTTTCGATTACTGCCATTGCTACTTTTTGGTGGTGGGCATAGCTCTCAGGAGAGCGCTGTGCTGCAGAAGTGCTGTGTAAGAGCTGGCAATGCCGGTCAGGTTGGTGTATGCCTTCAAAACCCGGTTGTGTCGTCTGTCGGTCGGTTTTTGTAGGTCATCCTGACAGCTGCAGGATGCCAGCAGCTAACACAGTGTTGTTGCGGTTCAGCAGAAAAGCCCGGAGATTGGCTCTTCGTCGTACTGGCGGCGAGCCCTGCCGAGCGGGGCCGAGGGGCGCAATGACCGCCGCCTCCGGGCTCCGTTCCGCTGCCGGGGCCGCCGGCCGCTGCTCCCCCCACTTCGCTCCCCGCCCCGGTTATGAAACCTTCGGGGAGGGGCCGGCTGCCGCCCGCCGTCCTCGGCGGCACTGGGGAGCGGAGGTCGGGGGAGCGCAGGTGAGAGCGGGGCGGCCCTGGGGAATCCCAGCCGTGCGGGGATGGGAATTTGCGCTGCGGTTACCGCGGCCACCTCCGCGGCAGTCGCTCGCGACTCTTTAACCATCGGCATCGAGGAGGAGAGCCTGGCAGGGCCCTCCGCAGTCAGTGGGCCCACGGCGAGGAGCTGCCGGCTGCGAGCGTGTCTGGCGCTCAGAGCAGGAGCCCGAGCCGCGTATCGGGCTGTGAGCGGCCGCTGGGTAGGAAGTGTCGTCTGAACACGTGGTGGAAAAGCAGTCAGCCTTGACCGGCTTGGTAACGGCTCTGATCTCTTCCCTAGCGAAATCTGAAGAGCTTGCTGTGAGCCACCAGAGAAACAGTAGGGCATTATGTGGTTGCACAGATGTACTTTATGCAGATCTGTGGGTTTTAGGCTAAAACGTTCTGTAGAAGCACATCTGTCAAAACATACTCTAGTGTTTTAGGATGCATTCGTTTTCATGTGGGAACAAAGAAGAGCTTATTGAACCTGTTCCTTTCCCCAGCAGTGCACAACAAAAAGCTACTGTCATCCCGATGAAAGGGGCACAAGGTACAGTTGCTACTTCCAGGCCACTGGGGTGTGCTTCACTCCCGTTTTCCTCTGTCTTCTGTGTATGGCAGTCTTACCTTCCATGCTTTGTTTGCTTTTAGTGGTCAGACAGAATGGCTCCAGTGAACCAGCCCAAGGACAAGAAGCATGAGAAGACATATTGGTCAGAAGAGGCAAAATCAGCTGGGAAAAGGAAACTGGACTACGAAGGACTGGAGAATGTACCACTAGCAAAGAAATTGTTTCTGAGGAAAACATCCAAAGCCCAAGAGAAAATTGGTAACATTTCCTAAGGTTCTTGCTCCCAGCCAGATTTACCCTAAATCCCAGGCATTAACTAGTTGAAGAGAGAGGATGCCAAGAAACATGGTCAGATGCGATATTTCAGATAGGGCTGTATATTGGAGGTATAACACAGACAGCACTGGCGTAGTACATCCTCCAATTATCTGTCTAGTTGCACTGTGTCTTTGTACACAAGTCTCGTTTTTGAGATTCTGTCCCTTGATAGAAGCCTGCTTACTGATATTACTGTCACAGCCCACTGCAGAGTGGTTAAGTTCCATGGAATTCCCAAGTTAGCAGACATCTGCTTTAGTGCAGGACAGACTGACCTTGGCCACATATCATTCTTTCTTCCATACAGTCCTTAATGCAGTTTCATGGTCGTAAGTTTGGTGTTCTACAGCATGCAGCCTAAACTGGCCTTTCCACCTAATCCTTTGTATTCTAACTTTCTAAAGTGAGAAGGTATACTAAATACTTCCTACCTCTATGTTCAGATTAGACTGGACAGAATTTCCACTAATCACTTTTCATGTTCTTTTTCTTTCCCTCTGATTTGTAACTTAAAGATGTCTTACATTTTTTATTGAAAGAGAGAGAAGTGATTTAAAGATGGTGGGAAAACCTGCAGTAACTAAAAAGTTGTTTAGACTTCAGTTATTGTAAGGATTGATTTTTGCATATGTTGAAAAAAAAATTATTGTATTTTTAGGACAGGTCCAGTTTCTTGCAATTGAAATCTGTTTTGAAAGGGTTTGTTACAGCAGATGCTAAACAGGCCTAGAATTTGTTCTTAATAACTTATCCTTTGAAATAAAACTGAATCTGAAAAAACTCCCCATCACCTTTGAAGAAGGAACTGTGAATGTTAATTCTTCTGTGGGGAAAAAGAAAGGAATTAAAATATCAATCCTTCTGTTCCCATTTCAGCAGGTGTGGCATGTTGGCTCTGTGTTGGCATGTGAATGTAGAGGCTTAGTCTTGCATTTCTGCATTTCTTAGCTCCAGGGTTGCATTAAAGGAAGACTTTGTTTAGGTTCTAATTGCACGCAATGATAGTATGATGTTGCTCTTCTGTTTCTTCATTAATGCCTTTACATTAAAGTAGCTTTTTTGTTCTTTAAGAAAGACATCTTTCCCATTTGACACCTAGATCTGTTGGAGTGTTACAGACAATTGCCATGGGGATGATTAGATCACAGATGTGGGACTGAGCAGATCTTGTTTTTATGTAAAGGTCCCTGAAGATAAAACTTGGAACATGGACAGAACGTAGAAGCATGCTGTGCTTTCAGCAAAAACCACCCTGAACAGAAAGGTTTTCACGCAATGAGGCGTCAGCAAGTCTATTATCAAAAACAAAACTCACAGTGCTCTGGACAGACTGTATGAGCTACAGCACAAGCAGATAGAAAATTCTAATTCACATACAGGCATTTCAGAAACTGCATGGGAAGTCATGTTGCTACGCTTTGGGAGTTTTCAGATGTAACATTTCTGACTGATCTTCCACTGTACACTTGGGCTCATCCCCTCCCATCATGTATTTCCAGGTTGTTGGAGCTTTAGATAGATTCCAAGTATGAATCACTCAGGTTCAATACTGTCCCAGAGATGCACCACCAGAAGATTTGCTTTCATCCTCTCTTTGTCTTTCTGGCAAATCTTTGATGAGGAAAAGGAAGATTTAATGTGCAGAGGCGCACACAAAGCTCTGGCAGCCTATGGGAAGCACTGGACTCCGTAGGCTGCAGAGGCTGCTTGCAACTTAGGCATGTTTTGAGTATTTTTTTCTTGTGGCTGAAGCTTGTCATGAATTTAACAGAAAATGCGGATGTTTTCCCACGTTGTTTAGTGAATGAACACAATGGGCATTGGGCACTGGCTCTCAGTAACTTTCACTCATTTTCCTCTCTGGCAGGTTGGAATAGAGGTGGGACTGTGATGAAAAATACCAGAGCCTTTTTCCATCAGCCAAAATGGCAGTGCAGCATTGTTCATTATGTCTACCAGAACATGCTGGGAGGCTCCATCCGGGCACAGCTCAGGCAGGTGAGGAGTTCCTCCTTATGACACATTAAACATCTCATCTCTGTACAAAAAAAAATAAAAATATTTTGAACACAAGTGAGGAGACTTTAAAGAGGTTTAATGCTCACATACACAGTTTGTGGCTCCAGATCTGGCACACTCTTATGTTTCTTAGTCCTGTAAAATGCCAGTACTGGGATGACTGTCCCTTTAGTTGCGGTAGCCTTGTTGCAACATTTTACCCTGTATTCATTCTGTGCTTCTTTTAATTATATTTGAACTGTGCTCACTACCATTTAGGTTATTGCACAGTGCTGCCTTTGCACACTGATGTAACTGTTTTGTCATATTATTTTTGCATCTGCTCTGCTTCACTAATCATGTATAATTTAATGTTGATTTCTCTTTTTCACAGACAAATTCCCTCAAGTCCATAATCTTTGTCCTGATTTTCAGAGTCATGCTCCTTTCATTTGAAAGTTAACTTTTTCTGTGATATCCATAGGTGGGAAGCACCTAGACTAGCTTTATCTTTCAGATGATTTGTCTATTTTAAGTATCAAAATGCTAAAGAAATCGCCATCATCACCCAAGCAGTACCTGTTCTTCAGCTGAATAACAACAGAGTTGTGTTATGGTTCTTCATTCTCTGTTTTGCTCTTGTTCACTCTTACGCTGTATTGCTGTGCTTCAAGCGGTTTGGATGGAAGGCTCTATTATTGTATCTCTAGGTGATGAATAATATTTCAGGATGCTCAGTGCAGGCATAGTCATCAGTTTCTTTTTCTGGTGGGAGATGTGTTCTCCTCCATTGTGTCAGCTGCCACTATCAATACAAGCTGGGGAACAAAAGGAAACAGCATAGCCCTGCTGAAAAGGATTTGGGGTAGTGGTGGATGGCAAGCTGGACACGAGCCTGCAGTGTGCCCTTGCAGCCCAGAAAGCCAGCTGTATTCTGCACTGCATCTAGAGAAGCAAGGTCAGCAGGTTGAGGGAGGTGATCTTGCCCCTTTACTCGGTGTTGATGAGACGTCACCTGGAGTACTGCATCCAGATGTGGAGTCCTCAGCACAGGAAAGATGCACATCATGACCAGAAGAGGGCCACAAAAATGGCCCAAGGGATGGACCACCTCCCCTACATGGACAGGCTGAGAGAGCTGGGACTGTTCAGCCTGGAGAACAGAAGGCTCCAGGGAGACATGGGAGTGGCCTTCTTGTATCTAAAGGGGGGGCTACAAGAATGAAGGGGATAGACTCTTTAGCAGGGTTATTGTGATAGGAAAAGGGAAAATGGTTTCAAACTAAAAGAGAGGAGATCTAGATTGGATATAAAGATGTTGTTTTTTACAGTAATGGTGAGGCACTGGAGCACGTTGCCCAAAGGGGTGGTGGATGCCCCGTCCCTCGAGACATGCAAGGTCAGGCTGGATGGGGCTCTGAGCAGTGTGATCTACCTCTAGGTGTCCCTGTTCATAGCAGGGGAGTTGATCTAGATGACCTTTTGGGGTCTCTTCCAGCTCAAATGATTCTATCATTCCCCCTTGTTTAGTATTAGTTATCATGCTATTTTAACTCAACCTAAAATACTTAGCTCCCTGCACATCATTTGAAGTATGTATCTCTCATGCGTCTGTTATTTTTGAGAACTATAGCTGATGTGGTTTTGTGTGGTCACAGGCTGCTTGCCTGGGGAACAGTGTGTTCTCTTCATTGCACGGAGGGACTTAGCATTTTGTGTGAGTGTGCTAAGGCTGGTGGTGATTAGGAATTGTTAGCACTCTGCATTCAGAGATATTCAGGGATCCCTACAGAAGTTATTATTCTCTTTTATCTTTGTAACAGTGTCTACAGCTGCCCTTTCTGCGTTCTCTGACCTCATACCGCCTGTTTCGAACAGCGAGTCCCTTTGACAGGAGAGTGACTTGCCTGGAGTGGCATCCAACACACCCCAGTACTGTAGCTGTTGGTTCCAAAGGTGGAGACATCATTCTTTGGGACTATGAAGTACTTACTAAAACCTGCTTCATAAAAGGGGTAAGTCGCTGCGTGTGTGGAATGGGAAGGAATGGAAAACTGAAGCACGACCAAATATTTGCAAAAATGACATCTGTTGTATAAACATAAAGGCCCAAAACTGAAATGGAGATTGAGGAGTAGCGTAACAATTGAAATGTACCAGCAAGTCATTCTTAAGTTCCAGATTGTTCTAGTGCTGGGGAAAACAGAGATGTATGGATTAAAGTCATAATGAAACAATACTTGGTGTGTGTTCAGTGAGAAAATAAGTCAGCAATTGGCAAAATAGTAATTTTAAAGGGATGCCAGAAACAAGTACTCAAAGGAAGTCTGTCTTAGGTCTTGATCTTTTTCACCTTTTATTGTGTCAGATGAAGGAAAAAACATCTTTGAGTGGAGAGTGGAGAAGTCTCTTGATCTGAAGTGAAAAGCTGAACTACAATGGGTGGCTTACATAGCTGGCATGCCCATGTTACTATATTCAGCCACTGTCATTCCTACCGAGACTTGAAGAGACTCTTAACTTTTGTCCTTTTGTAAATTAACATAGCTGTATGCTGGGGGGGGATATATCCTCCCAGAATTCCAGAGTCATCTTTCTCTTTTTAATACTGTGGTGCCAGCCAGCCAAGGAATACATTACCTGGGGACTGGAGGAGTTACAGTTTTATTCTGTGGAGGGGCGGCTGCCCAGACAGCTGCCATGTGGGAAAACATGGTGGTTGGTATGGTTGTCTTTGCCTCCCGGAGGGCTGTACTGTGATTCTCTGTTGCTGTTAAGAAATAGCAGTGAATGCAGATTTAGAGAACGCACTTCCCTCCTTCCCCATCACTCAGTGGATTTTTCTCTTGTTCATCCCCTTCCTTGTAGATGGGAGCTGGAGGGGCCATCACAGGAATGAAGTTTAACCCTTTTAACCCTAGTCAGCTGTACACTTCATCAGTTGCCGGCAGTACCATCCTGCAGGATTTTAATGGCAATACTTCCCGGGTCTTCACCATCACCGAGAACTGGGAGTAAGAATTACAGCAATGTTTTGGGCTTCCAGGAGCACTATAAAAAAAAGAGAGAGAAAGGGAGATGCTTGACTCTATATATGGGAGCGGGATTTCTTCTCCATATTCATCTCCTTTGTCCTCTGAACTTCAGTGCTGTTCTCTGTAGTCCAGGAAGACTCACTCTCTTTATTTTTCTCTGAAATGGGGTGGTGGGTAGGAGAGAGCTTTTCTTCATTAAGGGGAGGGCTGTAGATGCTTGCTTGCTTACTACTTGTTACACAAGGGAGTGTGGGTTGTGCCAATGGGTTTCTTCAGCTGTAAGTTCTGTCACTCTGCCCTGGGGACCTTCTAACCTCTTGACCTGGTGCAGTGCTGCTCACTGCCAGATGATTTTTTGCTGAGCAATTTCTTGTGCCCCCAGTACTTCTCCACTAACACCACTGCCTTCAAGTGGTGTCATAAGGATTCTTCTGATTCATTCCACCTAACTTTCAATGCTTATATAAAATGCCAAAACTAAGAGTCAGTGGAATGAGGAGATGAATCTCCAGAGGCAATTCTATCTGCCCGTGCTTAGAATCACCCTCTCAGTCTATTTGTGGACCCACGAGGAAGCCTGAACTCTTCAATTAGTTAATTCTGCTCAGTGTTGAAAGCTAAGTGAGGAGAAATTGGGTTAGCCTGCTCTTTACATTTCTCCATCTGGCTATTTCTGGTAGCACCTTTTGTGGTTGGTTTCCAATCTGGCTGTTCCAGCTGCACTCTTGTCTTAAGACAGAAGGCGATCCTTAGTGGTGCTGAGATGCTAGCTAGGTGAACAAGGCGGGATAGACCTTGTTCTGGACCCACCCTGGGACAAGATCTTGTATCCCAATGGAATGCCTATCAGAGTTATGCCTAGATACACCATCCTTCTTCCACTACTGTGAGGGCAGACAGGCTCTGTAACTGGGCCTTTTTTTGTCTTCCCTGGCCTCTTAACAGCTAATATTTACAGTGCATCTTTGTTAAATGGCTGCTGTGTGAGCATCAGAGTGACACTTGAGTACCAGAGTTTGGGGACTCCCAGTCAGCATCCTTGTTTTCCGTCTTTGTTTCTGTAGGATTTCCACGTTTCCTCAGAGGAGAGAAAACAGCTGGGAGAAAACAGCTCTGGCATGAGGTTCTTGTGCCTTGTAGTTAGCAGTAGGATTTCTCTTGGCACTACTCTTGTTTTTCCTGGGGAGACCTTGAGTAAGACCAGATAAAGCAATGGAAGTAGCCTGTGGTGAACTGGTAAATGAAGACAGTGTAAGAGAGCTTAATGTAGGGTTGTCATAAGATTTTATGTGGTTTCTGCATGGAATAGTGTTGTATTTTTCTTGTAATCTCCTAAGCTGGTCTGAGTGAGGTGGTTCACTGCACATTTGTCCTGCACCCAGTGCAGAGGAAGCAGTGCTGCTAATGAGGTTTGCAGCCCAAAGCACTGGGGCTGAACCTACAGATACAGTATGTATGTGCTTAGGTGGAAACAGATCAGAAAGTTCTTGTGAGTGTCCCCTGCCAGAAAGCTGTGCATTGCACCTGGAGAATCCTGCAGCGTGTTCCAGAAAGATGGGTTGTATTAAGATTTTTTCCACTCTAACCTTGATACCGTTTGGCTTTGTATGTATTCCAGAAAGGGCCAGGAGATTCTCTTGGAGACATCAAGTTCAGTCCTTATGAGGCAGTGAAGCTTTATGTGGCATCGGGGGATGGCACCCTAAGTCTGCAGGATCTTGAGGGCAGAGCGGTGCAGGTGATCTCCCGTGTCCTGGACTGTGGCCATGAGAACCATAACGTTTGGTGAGGAAGGAGCAGAGTGAGGTTGAATCTCTGCTCTGTAATGCTGTGTTAATGCTGTGGCTCTGGTCATGTGAATGTACACTTCTTTGAAGGTTTTAGGAGATTCTTGATATGAACTGGTCTCGTGAGGGAGCTCACAGGTAGGCTCCTGGGCCCACTCCAGCACTACAGGGTGGGTGATAAGCCAGGCAGCCACAAGGCTTTTAGCTTTTGCGGTAGCTGAGCACGCTGATCCACCTTCTGGTGTTGCTTTCTGGTGACACCATCTCCCATCTTGTAGATACTGACAGTGCTTCACTGTGTAATGTACAGAGTAACTTTCTTCTCCTCTTTGTGATCAGTGTTTTGTGTTTTCTGTGTGCAACTCAGGCAGGATAGGAATTCCAAAAAAGCCTTCCTTCAGAATCTGAATTTCATCTTACTGGGTTTACCCTACTGTCCTGTGAAGAGTTCAGGCTCACCATGCTAATTTCTTCCATCTTGAATTCAAGAATAATTTAGCTCTGCAAGTGAAGCAAGTGAAGGAACACAGCTTTACTCTCGTTGGGCCTACCCCCTCCCCAGCAGAGGCTGTGGCTAAGAAGAATGTCTTTATCAGATAAGCCTCTATTCTTGTTTTTTTCTAGGAGCATAAAGTTCAGATAGTTTAGAAATGCAATTTTCTAGTCCAGAGCTCTTGTTTTTTTCTTTTCCGTTGCTTCCTGTTTTGTGGAAAACCTTTTTAAAAGCCATTTCTATATATTTGCCAGTGTCACTTGGGTGTGTCCATGTGAAGTTTCTGAATGACTTTTCAGCTTCTATTATATTCCACTGTCCCAACATGCCACACTCCCATCTATTGAGCACTTCATAGATGCCTTAGGAATTATTTCATATTCAGTCACCAGAAGCTAGCATTGCTGATAAGCCACCCCCTTTCCTGCTGTTCAGGGCCATACCATCAGATCAGAGAGAGGATGACAGATGCAATCTGTTGCATTCTCCTTTGTCAGAGACAGGGATAAGGTGTGAACTAGAGCTCTGCTGCCTTCACCTGCCTGTGGGAGGAAGCACTGATTTTGTCTCTTTCCCTCTAGTTGCTGGTACTGCAGTGTTGATGTTTCTGCAAGCTGCCGTACTGTGGTGACAGGTGATAATTTGGGCAATGTGGTCCTGCTCAGCACTTCTGGTGAAGAGGTTAGTATGGCTTCACTAAGTGGTTTTTTGGGGGGGAATCTTCATGGCTTGTGTTCTTTTTTCCAGGCCCCTGTAGTGTAGGAAAGTACAAGTGCCTTGCAGTTGAGAAGATGAGTCTGCCACTGTTTAGGTGGTGAGATTGTTTGTGCTTCTGCCAACTGGCACTGTAATAACAATTTTCAGACAGGAACTGTGTGATGTGCTGCCCCTTCCTTCAGGGTATTTGATGCTGGGCAGAGTAATTACAGGGCAACCTGTAATATGTACATAAATGCCCTCTGCCAGCAACCTTCATGCTTCCAAAAACAGTGCACTGGTGGAGGCCGTTTGGTGGATACTGCTGTGATAGATACCCTTCTGCAAGTACACCACAGCAATTCAGTGAATGTTGGGATAGAAATTGCACTACTGCTGTTAGGCAGGAGAGGGCAGGCACAGCCAGACTGGAGTTGTGCAGAAACCTATTAGAGAACAGACTTGGAGTTGGTCCTGCTTATAAGAACCTGCTGTACTGTCAGACTGGAATTACCATTTCTCCTGCCTACAGGGGTAACATCAAGGGTAAGAATTTACTGCCCAGTGTGCTGTGGCCAGAGGCAGTTGTATAAATTAGTGAGCAGAATTATAAATACTCTGTATGAGTTGTGCTCGTTCTAAGCTACTTGTTCCATTTTTTTTTCTTCTGAAAGAATGTGACAAAAGTCTTTTCTTCACTTGGGAGATACCCATTAGATAGATGATCTCCCAATAGAGATGATGGACCAACTTCACTCAGTTGATTAGAAATAATCTTTTGGTGTCCAGTATAAATGTTTCAATTGATAATTGAAATATTTTGCTTCCTTTATGTTTAATTTTCTCATATATTTCTAGAAGCCAATTACATCCTCTGTCGTCTTTCATTTTTATTAAAATAAAGAAAGCAATTTTTTTGTATCTTCACCAAAGCAGTTCTCTTCCTTCTTGTTGCTGTGTTGGCAGCTCATCTGTGTATCAGTTCCAGTTGTTTTAGTCTTTTTGTCAGTGGAAAACTGGTACTGCATGAAGTGTTCCAGATGAGGTCTTGCTTTGTACCGTGGTACTAATACTTTCCTCAGTGAACCAGGGATTGCATTTTTCTTTCCTGTAGCTGTAATAAATTGATGGATTAGTGATTCTTCCAGAACTGAATAGTTCCAAGGTCACTTTTCTCCATTCTTGCTCCCACAAGGTAAACTCCTAGTGTATTGTAGTCAGTTTTATTTTATTCTCTAAATGTCTGGCCTCTTTACTCTGCACTAGTAGATTTTTCTTCAATTTCTCTACTCTAGCTCATGATTTTTTTTTTCCTTTGTGATTTTCTATTTGCTGCAGATTTGGAGGCTGAAACTGCACAAGAAGAAAGTGACTCATGTGGAGTTTAACTCTCGATGTGAGTGGTTATTGGCCACAGCATCTGTGGATCAGACAGTTAAAATCTGGGACCTCAGAAACATTAAAGACAAAGCAAATTTTCTTCACGTACTTCCTCATGACAAACCTGTCAATGCAGGTGAGTTCCTGAGATAAGGATTTTGTTACATGTATGTCTGCTGAGTCTCCCATCCGTGTATTTTTATTGCTTTCTTTTTCATCTGAGTTTGTATCCAAATTATTTTGGATTCTGTCTTGCTTTTATTCCACAAAACCATGAGATGGTGTTCTTGTTTTGGAGCAAACCTCAATACAATCAGATTCAAATTGTTCAAGTTCCATGTAATTTTTAAATGCAAACATTGAATATTAACATATCTAAAAGTGCTTTGGGAGAAGGTTAATGTAACTATAAAAAAAGGCTAACCTGTTCTGTTTGTTTTTTTTTTTTTTTTCCCACCTTCTGAGTAAATTATTTTTAATTGCTGTTAGTGGTATTAGTGGTAGAAGCATACTTAAATGTTTTGTTCTGTTTATGACAGGCAGCTTACAGCTTAGTACTTCCTAAGGTATTGCCCTTCAGGTTTAGTAGACAGTGTGGTTTCATGGCAGCTTAAACAGATCTGAAGAGGGCTGCCTCGGAGGTTTCCCCCTACACTCAGCCATATGCTGCACTCTGTTCTTGTGCTGGCTTTTGTTTTCAGAGGCTGTGTGTGGCAAGACAGGGTAGAGATCGAACCTGAGAAAAGCAGATCTGAATATACTGGGACAGTCCCTTTGATAAAAGCAGGATGTGGGAGTTAGGGCACTGTTCCTTGACTGCAGTTCTACCAGTTTGTATCCATCTGTGCCATGTCTCTTTTGTCATCTTCCTATCTCATGTACTTGTGACTTTCTATCTGAGTGAACAGGTTCCTTTGTTTGCAGTGTTTGTTTACGTGACTCTAAAATGAGAATAGTGATTCTCCCTGTGTAACCCAGTGTGGTAGGTTTCAACTTACTGTAAGAGCTGTGAGTTTGCTTGAGATGGGTGAAGCCTTGTCTCTTGAGATGCACAGCCGCATTCATATCATAGTTTATGGTTTTCCAGACAAATATGACTTCTGTGTTTCATGTCAATCACAGCATTGTGATCTTTGGCTTACTGTCCCCCTCTCTAGCTTACTTCAGCCCAACAGATGGTGCCAAGCTGCTGAGCACAGACCAGCGCAATGAAATCAGGGTTTACTCATGTTCAGACTGGACCAAGCCTCAGCATCTGATCCCACACCCACATCGGCAATTCCAGCACCTCACACCTATTAAGGCAAGTTAAGTCGCTATTGTTTGAGAAGAGTATTGCTGCTGGTGCTAGCAGCAGGCTTTAAAATAAATGGTCTGGTTTCTGGTCAGGATATAACACTGGTGGGTGGATGTTCATACTTCTGCAACTTTTGCAGAGCACCTTCTGAGGACGCTCCTGTTGCTCAGGCCGTGGGTGGGATGCCCAGGCTGCTGCTCACACTGCTGGCTGTCTGCTGTGCATCAGCATCAGCTCTGCCCTGCTCTCTAACTCTCCATTGCTCTGTTCTATGACTAGGCAACATGGCATCCTCGCTATGATCTCATTGTAGTGGGTCGCTATCCGGACCCGAAGTTCCCAGGCTACACAGTGAATGAGCTGAGAACTGTTGATATATTTGATGGAAACACCGGGGAGATGGTTTGTCAGCTCTATGATCCGAATGCATCTGGTATAATCTCGGTGAGTTGGGCACTGCAGCTAAAAGTATTTCTGAGTATTGATATGCAGCCAAGAGAGAGGTTTCAGGGATTAGAACAACAGGAATGTCTGCTTTACTTGTGACAGACTCATGCTCTCATGGGGTTATGACTGCCGGCTAAAGCTGCTGACTCGAGCAGGGCTGTTCTGTGGTCATCTGTAGGTTTCCTGTGATGCTCTTTAGGGAACATTCTGCTTTCCAGATTGTTGCCATTATATAAACAGTGGTGCTTTTATGCCTCTGTTATATAACCAGTGATGCTCTTACAGACTCGTTTTTTTTGTCTATTTTCAGCTGAATAAATTTAACCCTATGGGAGACACACTAGCCTCTGGCATGGGTAAGTAAAAAGAATCCGGAACATTAAGCTCCTGGAAAAGGGCAGGCTTGTTTCTCAGAGACTTGTTGCGAGTATGGGTTTCCCAAATCCCATTCACTAGTAGTTCTGTACAGTTTCCTACACATGTAAAGGAAATCAAGAGCTTCTTAGTATTCTTCCACTTCGACGGTTACGAAACAGGATGTTTCCGGGAGAGTCAGAAGCCATCCCTGGGCCAGAAGCTGCTGCCATCTGCTGGCCATGAAATTGTTCCAGAAAACAGGACGGGGAGAAAAAAGGCTTTTTCCAACTAGGCTGTAGCACTTTCCCTTTATTTGACTCATTTTCCAGGCTTCGGAGCAGAGTATTTGTTTTTTTCCTAGGCTGTGTGAGATTATGGGAGCTGACTATAGGTTTGTGGTTTATAGTTGTGACAGATAAGACTAGAAATTACTTGATTACAGTTCTCAATTAGAGCAGAATTCTGTGGGCCACCTAGAGATTGTCTGCAATACAAATATTTGCATCATCTGGACTGTGTAAATGTCTTAGAACAGACAAAATATTTTGAATTTCTGGCATCAAAGTGACATGGCCTTTGGTGCTATATTTTTATAAAAAATTTCTGATATACAAAACACGATGTTTTTGTTTTTCCTCTCAGGCTTTAATATTCTGATCTGGAGCCGGGAGGAGATGGTGATGAAGAAGCAAGAACATCTTTTGAAAGCCATGACTGAGCAGGGGGTCGGGAGCCGGAGTTTGTCCAGACGTGGAGGGCAGAGACAGGCAAACCCTGGGACAAGCAAACTCAAAGCTAAGTTATTGTCTTGGGAAGTGGAAGAGATGGGAACAAAACCCAAAGATGCTAAATCACGGGGAAGGAAGTGAAAAGGGATCTATATAACTGATAGAGTATTTTGATCCTTTTTTGATCATAGAAAACAAATTCAGTGATGGCAGTGGGCAGAATAGGCACTGCAGGGCATTAGCCTTCTACTTTGTCCTTCCTCTCTAGATCTGATCTTGCTTCTGTGATTCTCTGCTTCTCCTTCTAGAGAGTTGCCAGTGGAGTTACCACTTAATTTCTGAGGCACTTCAGAGTTTCTAAGGAAAATTCAGAGATGTTTTCAGATCCTGCTGAAGTTACTGCTTCCAGCCTGCTTGTTATCATTAACAGTGTGATAACAGGATATTATCTCCTGTAGTCTGCTGTGGAGCAGCTCGTGATGAGGTCTCCAGACTGTTTTAGTCAAATTGAGCTGAGGAAACCTTTGTTAGCAAGATTCATGTCTTGAAAGGTAGAATGTTCACAAGGGTGAGGTGATGGATAGCTTGAGTGAGTTAAGGAAACACCAGCCTTTCCCATCTGCAAGCTTCTTGCAGCATGTGCTGTCAAAAACCTCAGGCTAAGTCTATTCTGCACCTGCAGCTATTTAACTAGACCATGAAGAACATTATGATGCCATACCTCTTTATCTGCCTTGTGGGATGCATAGGCAATATAGAGCTAAGAACCTACTGTTTCTTTGTCTTCAGAACTCTAGGCATTTTTTTGCTACCAGTTAAGTATTTTTTTTCACCCATGCCAGTGTGCCTCAGAATGTTGGGTGTGTTGTTAAGCAGAAACGAGGGATTTCTTTCAGATGCCCCTTTTCAGAGTCAGACCTCACAACTGCTGTTAAACTGAAAAAATCTGCTTTTTTCTGGTTTGTTTATAAAGCTGTCTGGGAGCCTTGCTCCAGAAGTTGATGAGCAGGCTTTAGACCTGCTGAGATTCCCTGTGTTCACTTAATAGTTTTACAGCTTTGATATAAATAAAAGTTTTGTACTAAACTGAAGTACTTCTCTGATATAAAATGGGCGCTCTGACTATTCTGCTGAACTGTTTTTATCTGGGAGGTTAGAAGGTATTAATCTTTCTGCTGGAGGACTATGAGAACTAGAACTGATTTTTCTGTCTGTCATAATGCCGTATCTGCAACAGACCTTTCCCAGTTGGACAGGCTGCGTTATAAGCTGTACATATGCATTGTTGCTACCAGCCAAACAACTTTGTTTCAATTCTCACTTTGCTCTAGTAAACAAGGAATTTACCTTGGAAGGGGATATACTAAGTTATCCCTGTTTTCTAACGGTGAGCTGGGTTTAACCCTGTGAAATCTTAAAGAGGAAGAATAAAGTTCAGTGTGAATTTGATTTTAATGACGAAAAGGAAATGTACTGAAACAATTACAGAAAGTCATTCACAGTCAGAATGTCATTATCATCATGGAAACCTTTTTTCTGCATGTGCAAAATTTGCTGTCTTTAAAAATAACAGGTCTGGTCCCTTAAATGCACTTTCTATTACCTCTTTTTTTTTTTTTTTTGTGCCTGTTCACACAGGCTTTTGCTTTATGACTGCCTC
Source organism: Centrocercus urophasianus (assembly GCF_019232065.1). NCBI lineage: Eukaryota > Metazoa > Chordata > Aves > Galliformes > Phasianidae > Centrocercus > Centrocercus urophasianus. The sequence goes on along the minus strand of NW_024884586.1, from coordinate 16,401,986 downwards.
ACTGTGCAGCAAACCTAGATTACATCTTCAGAGGACAAAAAGGTGAGGAAGATGCTGAGAACAGCAAGCTGCTACTGCTGATTCAGAGTTCCCATGCTGGCAGATGTCAATTATGGTGTGGGGAAAAGTCCCAAAGAAATGTCGTTAGCCTAAGCACTCGCTTCTGCCGCCACGAAGGAAAGGGAACTGCAGCAGAAAAGGAACTAAAACTGGGAAGTGAATGTGCAGCATCACCATGTGAAGAGCCTGTGCTGGTGCCTGCCACAGTCTCTCATCTTCTGCCAGAAGCTGTGAGGCAGGTGGTGAGCACTTGGCAGTTGCAGTGTGCAGAGAGGCCCACAGCTTCCATCCAGCTTGCCTGGAGAAATGATCACACTTCAGACAGAAAGCCAAAGCATGGCAGATGAAGGGATCCACAGTTACCTGCAAAGTCTGATCCTTATGATTTGATTTCATTTTTTTTCCTCTGAATGAGGTGGTCCAGTAGGGGATACAGGAAACAAAAACAACAACAAAAAACCAACCAAACAAAAAAAGAACAACAACAACAAAAAACAATACAGGAGTTGGCATTTATTCTAATCTTGAAGCTCTTTGCTCAAGATCATATGGATGTGGATCATATGTAACTTTGAACCAAATACCAAAAAAACTACTGCCAGGTTTGCAGTTCTGTCCTGATCCCAGGCCAGTTCTTTTCTCTTGAGCTGCAATGTGAGGAGGGGAAGAACTGACTAGCAACAACTACTTAGCAGCCTCAGGAACCACTTGTCACTATCTGCCATCATCTGCAGCAGCTTCCTCTGTGTGACCAGCTGCCGCCACTGCACACGGTGATCTGGGCCTTCTACTCCAAGCCCAGCTTTCCCACCAGCATCAGTCCAAAGGCTTGAGAGAAAAGCACACAAAGCAGGTTGTGTGGAAAGAGAAGCAATTTTTGATTGTCCTAGATGTGGCACCTTCTGGAGAAACAAGCGCCTCTGCTACAGTCATGATGAGTGGTTACATTTACAATCACTGAAAGGAGGAAAATTCTTCATGAGCTTCAACTGGCCATGGTGGGAATCCCAGACAAGTTGTATGAGGACTGGGGCACCACACAGTAGAGTGGCTTCTCAGAATTAAAATGTCCGCTTCCATTAGATTAGGTTAATCCTCTCTCTGGGCATCTCATTAGAAAGCATCCAAAAATCACAGTCCAGCTTCGTTCTGGGAAGCAACGGCCAAAGCAGAATACTCAGTAACTGAAGATGCCCAATCATCCTTAGGGGCAACACTGCTCCCTCCTATTGCCTGGGAAGGAGTTGAAGCAACTGTCAGGCCTGCTCTTCTCCCTCATTGGAAACGTGCCGGTAGCCAGGGGGCTGAGACTGAATGCGAAGGAGTACGGTCAAGAGGAGGATTATAAGGAGAAGGAGAATGGATCCACACACAGCCAGACCCACAAACAGTCCTGCAATGGAGAAAATAAGCAGTCAGTATAATACCAAGCTTTCCCTGTCTGCCACTATCTGGTCCAGCTTAGGCTCACCTGTGTCACGCATACTGCTTGCTACCTGACATTCTTGCTCCCAGTCCTGAGGAACAACAGGATCTGTGAGTTCCAAGAATCTTTGCAATGGACATATTTGCTGACAGCCAGGAATTGTCAGCGGGAAAGGTTCCTTTCCGCTCTCATTCCGGAAAAACATTTCCACAGAGAAATTACTGAAAAAAAACCCACAGAAAATAGGTGTTTTCTTTTTTTCCATCCAGCTGAAGTCATCCCTTCCCAAAAAGCTCTTAGTGTGCACACCGTTTCCTTTAGTCTGGTGGTTGTTTTCTTCCTAAGAGTTTGCCACTAGGACCAAGATTGCATCCCCCTAGGTTACACCTAGCCTATGTATCTAACCCTTGAGGTGAAATCACAGCAGACATCTTTACTGCAGCCCTCACCCATCATCCTCTTGGTACAGCTCAAATAAATGACATGAGGCGTATGGTGCTTGAATCTTGTTGTAGACATCTAGAGCCATCTGCAGTGCCACAAGTGTGGTGTCATGCTGAGAAAGAGGGAAAAAAACCAAATCAGTCACCCTCATGAATGTGGCAGGGCAGCTCAGACCATACCAGCAGCGGACAGGACAGTGCTGAAGGGAAGTCCCCATTGTATCTTCCACAGGGAAGAAGGGAAAGGAGCAGTACTGTTTGAAAAGTGATCTGTGATGGTACCAGAGAAGGAGAGGTAGTGAAACAAAGCCATATGTCCTGCATCATTCTGTTACGAATTATTTTTTACAGGGCAGTTTTGGGAGAGATGCCTGACTTTCCAGTCAGCAGGCTGCTGAGAAGTTAGGGGCATGACTTTAGCTACACTGTGTAACATCACATTTGAGTACCACCAACCCATCCACTAGTGAAGTCTAGCACTATCCCCCAAAGACTACCAGTCTCATCCACAAGTCTAAGCTAAAAGGAGCGAAGTGCCAGTTAGGAATTTTCCTCAACGGCCCTAGAGGAATGATGCCAGACGTGGCACATCCCACCCAGCCAAAGGCAAAGATACATCTCCTGCTCACTGCATAGGCTGTGGAGAAGCCAGAAAGGGTTAAAGCCATCAGCAAGCCCCAGTTCCCGGTGAGGAAGGGTAAGTGGACCAAAGCTAGTACCCAACCTCTGACTTACCGCTGAATAGACAAGTAGTTTCAGTTGCTGGTGGGCAGAGATGTTTGCTGCTTTGGTTAGGTTTTTCCTAATGTGATCCAGCAGGACCCCTGGCAAACACAAATAACTAGTAAGATTCAAAATCCAGACAAAGCAGCACAAAGCTCCTTCCTCTGTGCACTCACCGCCTTGCAAACGAGCTTTTTCTACCCGACGATGAATTCCGAACAGAAATTCAAAACCGAAGTCTTTTAGCTGCTTCATTTGAGTCATGACATCTGGTGTCACCCATGATGGCAAATCCATTTTGTGTGCTTGCTAGGAAGAGAAAGAGAGTACTCATGTGCAGGTAGCACGGACCACGGATTAATCAGAGCAGGAGTCAAGGTGTCTGGAGTCCTGCCCAAACTGTTGTTGTGTTCCTGCTTTACTTTAAGTATTACCCTCTTCTATTTATGCTTCTATAATCACTGTGAACACTGCATACAGAAAATAGAGGTAGTTTGTGTCCTTCCTTTTTAATGTTGCTTTAGAAACTAATCATGAGAAGCATAAAGATTACAGTTGAGGAGCTACTTTTCTGTAAATGCACAACTGGAGTGCAGGCTTTTATTCTTACAACAGTACAGTAATCTCAGGGCTTTTGCTTTACGTGTGTATGCAGATGGCACACAGTCAAAAACAAAAAGACAACCCGGAGAGCACAGGAACCCAAGTTTTCTGCTGTGTCTGCAGCACAATTCCCCAGGAGGTTTTGAGAGCCAATGAAGGATACTGGAGAATGTTAGCAAGCACTCTGCAACAGTACTGGGATGCACCTGGGATGAGGCCCAGCAATCAAACCTCAAATACATGTAACTGGGAATCTAGAAAAGAATTTGTTTTGTAGCTAACCATTTGCAAGAAATAATTAGTTATGCTGGCAGACAAACAGTTGTGGTTCCCTGGCATTACTCAATTATTTTCTATGCCACATCCCACTAAAATGCCAGAAGATGAGACTGAATATCCTTAAGGGCACATTCTGTCTAAGCAGTTCCCATTAGCAACTTACATATTTAGCTAGTTTTTCATTACTATACAGAAATAATAGCTGCTAAGTTCAGGCATTTCTTGGGCTTTTATTTTCATCCAGGTGTGAATCTCCTGGTTCCTGTGTGAAAAACAGTACTTCTCTTCAGGGCACTGTTTGTAAAAGTGAGAAAAAAGGAGGAAATTCAAAGTATCTAAAGAGATTACTCAGTATAAGGGTATAGTTTCGAGAGTGGATCTCCTCTTCTTTACAGTGTTCTCTTTCACTTTGGGACAGTGAGCTGTTGCCTGAGATCTTAGGGCTACAGTGGTTCAGTTGGGTTTCTTGACTCAATTTGCAAGCTCTTTAAGTCAGTCTTGAAAGTGAAAGTGAAGTTCTTGATCTCTCTGACCAGAGGGATTTTTGTTACTGACAGAAGTTGCTTCAGAGCGATAGGAGATTACGTTTGTGATACAAAGGGCAAATTTACACAGTGCAGTGCCACTCTGGATTGGAATATTCTCAGCTTGCAGCAACTCAAGCTGCTACTTTACAGAGCAAGTGCAACTGCATGCAGATTTATCCTTTACATCCCCAAAGGACATATACAGATATGTTAACGTACCACCGCCAGCAAACTAACTAGCCTTGTGTGTCCACAGTACGAGCATGGACACAGAATTAGCATCGACAGAATGTCAGAATATTTAAGTTTATGGATTCTTTCAACAATAGCTAGTCTGACACTAAAGATCTCTATAACATGCTTCCTTATGCTCTACAGTTGTACACAAATTGATGTATGCAATAATTATAAGTCTCCTGCATGCATGACCTTCACTTTGTCATTAGCTAACCTGATTTTTATTTTAAGCCTTCACAAGATGTGCTTTCAACAAAATACCGTGAGTTTTGGGCTTGCCCCACATGGTAGAGAACTAACGTGTCTCTAGTCTTTGTCATAGGATATCATAACAGATCTAAACCCAGATGTTGGTGAAACCCACTTAACCTAGCAGAGAGAAATAAACATTAACAGAACACAGAAAGAAGTGATTGACCCAAATTAACAGAGGCAGAGGTAGAATCAGGAATGGTCTCAACTTAAAGTCTCTAACTTAAATCATAAAGTGAACGTGTTTCCAGAAATCTCATTTCTACCTAACTCAGCCGTCTCTGGAGAGCTGAAGATTTCAGACTGCAGTCTTTTTCTAGTGACTTTCAAATGAATAATTTACTGCACCTGTGGCATGGTATTTAAGCTACAAAGCAAGAGGTAACAGAGCCCTGAGACCAAAGTCTCATGGCTGTAAGAGGATGACCAAACTTACTTCACAGAACAGTGTGTCATACACACTCCAAACAGACTCGAGAGACAGATCCCGGATTCCAGTCTCATTTGCCACCATCTGCAGGAATTGCTGTAGGTACGAGCAGAGAGAGACCTTCAATTTTTCAACCTCATACAGCATTACACACACAGAATGAGTCTTCCTACCCTTCTCTCTGATAATGTAGAGGTAACAGTATTTCAACTAAAATCCTAAGACCATTTTATTTCATGCAAACGACCACTCACCAAATTGTCTCTGGTCTTATTTATGTATTCTGCTGAGTTCCGTGTTTCATTCTGTAGCTGTTCATATCGTGGACAGGGGGTCAATGGAAATTTCAATAGCTGGAAAGAGACAAGAGCAGCAAGATCACCGAGAATACAGATGTACAGGATTTGTACGTACAGGACTTTTGACATACAAAATTGTACCAAAACTGACTGGTGGGATGCATCTATGAACAGCTTCAGGTATTGCCTTCTCACACATTCCAGTTTGTGTGTGGTCTGGTGAGTGGCTGTGGCTAATACTGGCTGTACAAACACAGACCTTCAGTTTTCATCTTGTTCAAAGAACAGAAGAATCTTTGCAAGACAGGTTCCCAGGAGAAGCTCAAGACAGTCTGAATTGAGACTGAAGGAAAAAGCTTATGGAGAAGTCAGCGTAACGTTACTCGAGTAGTCAGTACACATCCTTGGGACTAACTTACCATTTCTCCGGACTCCGGCACTGTGTGCACAGGGATTGGCTGCCAGGAAATGTTAGGGTTGAACATCTGTTGTTTCTCTGGGGGATACAGGCCGGCCAGATTGGCCTCCGCACTCATCAGCGTCCGATCATAATCCGTGCTGCGGATGAAGATCTGCCAGGATATGGACAATGCACCATTAGCATTGCTACTGTAAGTGATAGTGCTTAGACAAAGGACAACGTGTGTGCTGAAGAACATTGCCAAGTGCCCTGCAGCTGCTCACAGACAACAGAGTAACAGGAACCGAAGTGATTGAGCCTGCTGCTGTCAACCTGGATGGAATAATAAGGACGGGTACGAGAGATGATGTGTCGTGTAGCACTAGAGCACTCTGTTCTGGGAGAGCGGGACAGTAAGATGTGCTGTGTGGAGATTACAGATGGAAGGAAAGGAGTCTGAATATTCTAGTCAGAGAAGGGCAAGACAGAGGTGCAGATAATGATGGACACAGATAGGAAGTGCACTGTATTTACAAGGCAGAACTGGGGCAAACTGCAGTATTCAGTTCTCCATTTCAGGAGCAGGCTACTGCTCATGCAAAAACCTGGCTTCTCCACACCTCAGCTTTATCACCTGAGAAATGGAAACAAGAGTGGTCTAAGAGAGAAAGAGAAGTGAGGAAGATGAGATTTTATATGATGAATGTGTACTTTTGGGATTAATGGGTCAAGACTTACCATCCCAGAGCTCAGAGAGAAATCTGAGCCAGAAAAGAAAGAAAAATACAAAAGAGTTCAGAAGGTCAAAGTGGTAAAATCTCTGGTATTCTGATATCCATGTACTGAAAACGCTTTGGGGAAACTGAAGGGAAACCAGTGCTAAGACAGGATAAACACATAGAAAAGAACATACTAAAAACCAACACTGGACCTGAAATAAGACGAAAAGAATGCCATAAGAGTCAAATATAATGTCAAGAGTGGGGTTTTGTTTTAAATGCTAAATGAAAAGTGAGAAATGTAAAAAACAAACAAACAAACAAATAGGCTCATCATGTATATCTCCCATGTAAACTGTGTATCAAAACTGAAGTCATGGCAAAAAAAAGTCTTGACTGTTTCTACCTACATTTACTTTCTAACTGTGGCTTAAAAAAACCTGATCCTGTACTTAGACAGGATTGCCTCTGTCCTAAGTATGCTCTGAAGAAGCAGAAAGGAAATATTTTAAAATATAAGGACCTACTTCTCTAAGTGTCATTAAAAAAACCCCAAACAATTAAGCCCTGAGCATATTTGCTTTCTTCAGCACCTTTTGCCAAGGCTCCAGCCTGTCGCTGAGTCAGGTGACAGATGGTCACACGGTATCATCCAGAGGCAACACTTCTTATAAGAGAACTTGCTTAACTCAAGCCTGCTCAATTCAGGCTTGGTTAGCACAACAGTTTTTGTTTGCATGTGCTGTGGTTAGTTTTTCTTTCTCAAGCAAGAGGAGAACAGTTTCAGCTGGCAAAAGCTGTATAAGAATGGACTATATTTAGAAAGGAACTACTGAAGAAAGTTAATAGACCTTTGTTTGAATTGAGACTGGAAGTTTTGTTGGTAAGACAGAGGTCAAAGAGATGTAATCTGAACCACACCAAGCTGTGTACTTACTGGAGAGTCCACAATGGGTGGGAGTAACAACAGAAAATCTTATGGGGACTCTTCCTCTGCCTCCAAGTAAGCTCAGATAAAACAACTGAATCAATGCAAGGCCACCAGTAGGACAAGCTTTCCTTTCCATCCACATGATAGTGTACCTCTCAGCATGATGCTTGCTCATGTTCCCATTGACTCACACCCCTGTGGTCAACCACAATGGACGTTTGTGGGGAATTTCAGATGTGCCTCTGTGCACAGCACACAGCTGCACACGGACTCCAGAATATTTTTAATGAAGTTCACTGATGACCGTCAGTTTCTCAGGAACTGGAATGAAGCAGGACGACACCGCAGAGGAAGAGAGCAAAGTTAGCAGATGGGAGAACAAAACCTTTACACTAGAAGGGAACAGAGGGTCACTTTTGGTTGGGGACCGCTGTCTGTACGGGCCGTGAGACAGCGCCTGCAGCGTAGCACAGACAGCACGGCAAGCACAGGCGGGGTTCTTCTTTTTGACCGGGATCTGCTGTTGTGACAGAACAACCTCAAGTAAGAAACAACACCAGATTCGGCACGGCGTTTGTTGAGCATATGTTACGGCCGCCGGCACGCCGCTCCCCCGGCCCGCAGGTGCCGCTGCGCCGCGCTCGGTGGCGGAAGCGCAGAACGAGGCGGCGCCGCGTGCCGCTCCCACAGCCACGGCGCGGAACGAAGATCGACGAGCTTTTCCTCCATCTCGTCGTCATTTTAGTTGTGGTTTCGTTTTTTTCTCCTTTCTCCCATCCCCCCCCGCCCCTCGGGCACTCACCTCCTGCCGCCGGTACGAGGCGCTGAGGAAGTCGCGGTACCGCCGCCGCAAGGCCCGGCCCAGCTCCCACTGCTGCCGCATCCCCACCTGCAACAGCACCCACCGTTAACGCCGGCCTCGCCGCTCCCGGCCCGCTGCCCCGGCCCGCCTCCCGCACACACCTGCGTGAGCTGCCCGAAGCCCTGCGGCCAGGCGCCCTCCTGGAAAGGATCCCGCGGGTAGGCCTTGATGGGCGAGCGGTCTCCGTGCCGGTACACCTGCGGGCGGCACTGCGTCACCTCGGCCCGGCGGGGACCGACCCGGCCCGACCCGCTCCCACCGCCCCCCATCCTTCCCTCACCAGCGTCACGAAACGGAGGCTGCGGGGCCGGACGGGCGGCGGCTGCAGCCACGCCGCCAGGAGGAGCAGCACGGCGCCCGCCCGTTGCCCCACCGCCATCGCGCTCCCCGCGGAACCCGACCACCGACTGCACGCGCCGCACGGACGCAGTTCTC